>NC_086445.1:159410712-159630712 GCF_028390025.1 Pseudophryne corroboree
TCCAAGAGATAAAATTGAGAAGAGGGGAAAGGAAGCAAGAGAGAGGAGACTACAGAGTGTAGAGGAGGTGACATGAGAAAGGAGTCTAAAGAGGGGAGAGGAGAAAGTATGACAAAGGTTAACTAAGTAGGATAGAGGAGGAGGCATGAGAAAAGAGACTATTGAGGCATGGGAGAAGAGACTAAGGAGTGGAGAGGAGGAGGCATAAGAGTGGAAACTAAGGAAGTGAGAGGCATGTGACAGGAACTAAGGAGGTGAGAGAAGGAGGCATGAGAAAGAAGATTAAAGAGGGGAGAGGAGGTGGCACGATAGATTTGACCGAAGAGGGGAGAGGAAGAGGCATGATAGGGGAGACTAAGGTGGGGGAGAGGAAAAGACATAAGGGAGGAAGCTAAGAAGGAGAGAGGAGGAGGCATGAGAAAGGAGACTAAGGAGGGCAAAGGAGGAGGAATGACATAAGAGACTAAAAAGGGGATAGGAGAGGCATGAGACAGGAGAGTAAAGAGAGGAGAGGCATGACAGAGGAGACTTAGGGGCCTATTTATTAACATTATTTTTACTAAAATAATGTGAAAAAGGGTGTTTTCACACCCTTTTCACATTATTTTAGTATCACCTGAATGTATTAAAGGTCGTTTGGAGCAGTTTTCATGAAAAACTGCTCCAAATCCTTTAATTCACTTTTTTTAGTAACTCACATCGCATTCCCCATACTTATAATGGGAAATGTAATGTGGCCAAATTTTATTTAAAAAAAGTGAAAAAATACCGCAGTGTGCCCTGTGTTAATCTCTCCAGCTCAGGCTGGCGAGTTCACAGGGCAGCACTGTGATAAGCACCCTTTTGCCTATCTTTCTCTACCCCTGGCAGAGAAAGCTGAGCGGGGACCCGGCAGACTGATCCGCTATGTGTATCCGATGGACACACAAGCTGATCACAGTGTAAAAAAAAGTACAAAAAAACAAAAACAAACCATACTCACCTATCCAGGGAGCCGGTGTCCGCTGTTCCGGTGAGCGCTTCTGGGCACCGGGCGCCCCATATGCTGCAATGCAACCCCGGTGCAGTAAAGTGATGCTGCAAACCGGCAGCGCACTTTACAGCACTGGGGGTGACCGCAGCACACAGGATCCGCCGCCCGGCAGCCCAGCAGAAGCAGCGCGGATCGGCTTCCTGGACAGGTGAGTATGTTATCCTGTTGGGGGGTGTCCGGGCGGCGATGTCGGCAGGGGCGGCATATGCGCAGAGGGACATCGGGGTTTTTTTTTCCAAAAAATACCCCGATGATGCTGCGAAGAGGCATCAGAGGGACAGAGCTTGACCGCAAGCTCTGTCTCTGCATGCGATAATTGATACATCCCTGCGATGTAATCAATTATCGCAGTGCGAGTTTGGGTGATTTTATCACCTGTCATCCGCATCCTGGATGCGGATGGTGATAAATAGGCCCCTTAAGGAGAAGAGAAGAGGGGAGAGAAAGAGGCATGAAAGAGGAGATTAAGGAGGGGAGAGAAGGATGCATGAGAGAAAGCTTAAGGAGAGGAGGAGACATAAGGAGGCACAATGGAGGAGGAGGGGACCGCATCAGACTGGGCTTTCTCTGACATGGTCACATCTGATGTGACCAGTAGAAACATCTACTGAGTGGATGTTGTAAGATAAGATAAGATAAGATAATCTTCCTGCAACCACCAATCTCAGAGGGACCACACAGCCCCTTTGCACCTGCAGCTCTGCTCTTCATTTGTCCCAATCACTGTGAACAGCAGTGATCGGGGAGCTTGTGACATCCACCCAGCCCCACCCGAAGGCTGCAGAGAGGAGCAGCCATCGGGGAAAACTACCTGTCCACATTGATGTTAACTGGAGGCTGCTGAGAACAGCAGCCACTAGTGTGTCAGGCACCAGGGACTTGCACCCCACCACTTACCACTGTGCCACTTAGTCTTTCTCATGGTGACCTGTGGAAAGTGTCCTGGCCGCAGTCTTGTCTGTTCTTGTGTTGGTCGCGGCAACCCAAACCACCTTGCGGATACTCTGCAGGTTCCTGTCTGTCCCTGTTTCGGCCGCGGCACCCAAAGTTGCCATGCGGATACCCCGCAATTGTTCCCATCACCTCTCTGCACTGGTAGCTGCCATATTGCCATAGATCAGCTGGCATCCACTTTACCAATAACAGGTCTCAGTCCGGTCAGCTGATTCCATCATCCAGTGACCACACAGCTAGGGGGATAAAAGGACTCCCTGGAGCTCCTGAAAATTACCCGGAGCAACTGCATCTCAGCTGCATCTAGGCTCCAGACTCATGTGTGCAGTTCTCTGTTCCCAGCACCTCTGACTTGTGTCCAGCAATTCACAGGTTCTAACCTGTCCCTGCAGTCTGATAGTACTTAGTATATTCCTGCAGCTGCACTCCATCCTGCATTGCTGTTATCAGTACTCTATGCTGGATCCTGAATCCTGGCTCCAGTTCCTACCGGTTCAAGTCTGACCAGTGCAAGATAATACATTGTCAGTGGTAGTCTGACTTCTGTCCCTATTCCTACCATTTCTAGTCCGGCCAGTGCAAGTTAATACATTGTCAGTGCAAGTCTGACTTCTGCTCCTGTTTCTACCAGTTCTAGTCTGGCCAGTGTAAAACTATTCCAAACCAGTTCAAGTCTGACTCCTGTTCCACTTCTCACTGGTTCCATTCTGGCCTATACTAAATCTATTCCAGTTATCATTCGTCGCACTCCTCAGTTCTGCTGAGTTGGTCTCAATTCCAGCCTGTTCTCTTTAGAGCATACCTGTACATATTATATTGAGACCTTCCCAAGGGTTCACTACCATTACTCCGTTCCAGTATCCTGTCTGATGTCTCCCCATGCCTTCTCCACCTGTTGCACAAGACCTGTATACACCCAGCTAGCTTTCCGCATCAAGCACCCTCTACTGAGCATGAGTCCATCGCCATCCGAGTCCACAAGAAACCACAGACCTGAGACATGGAAGCCTGCACTGCCTTCCCTGACACACTCTCCACTGCACTCTGCATATGGGGGAGGGGGAGTAATGCTATGGGGGAAGGGGAAAAATAAAACAATATGACTTTTTGGGGGGTAAAATAATAATACAATAAAAATTACATTGGCCACAGGAGGAGGGGGAGTGCAAAAACAGGTGGGGCCTGTGTACATGGAGTGGTGTGAGACTTCCCCTAGGCATATTTGTTTCAATAACATCCTATGTGATAAAAGGCTAATGCTGCTCCTCATCTCTGTGGGGGATGGGGGATGGGTTCAAGTGTTTGTATGCTGGACACTAAATGGCGCCCAATAGAGCAATTCAAGTGTTGCTCCGTTCAGGTGAGCACATCCGTCTGCGCTGAAATTAGTGTTATGTTGTTTTGTCATTTTGACGGGCTGGTAACTAGCATTTAAATATCTTTTTTAAAATACATTTTAAACTACACGATCAAGTCACATTATTATGACCACATCCTACATTTGACGTGGGCAGCACATAGCCCATGAAGTACGTCACGTGTCGTGCACTGGCTTAGTGGGTATACAGTATAAGGTAAGCGATAGGCCATCTCCACACATATCACTCGTTGCTGTCATGGGTAAAAGGGGCGATTTATCATGTTGCAAAAGGGATGATTATCGGCTTTTGGGCCATGGGTGGTAGTATTTCTAAAACAGCTCAGTTTGTGACCTGCTTACATGCTGCTGTGATGAAGTTGTATCGTGACTGGACAAATGGCACCATTGCCAATTAAATGTTTTTAAAAACAGAAAAAACAAAACCAAAGAAATTTTCCGGCGCCAACCAGGTACCTAGTATTAAAGGTAAAATCTTGTCGCTGCTCTCAAAAAACCAGGGGTACTCAGCCCCTATATACCTAACAATAGAGAAACAAAAATTTGAAAGTGCTGACACTCTATATATTGTATTTAAAAGGATTACTTTATTTATTCTTATTATTTTTAATAATATATAAAAAAAAACATTAAAAAAGCTTTTAGATCAACAATGCAGTAAAATTCACATTTACCCTCTCTATACCATATGGGTATTTCCCCCTTTCTTTTTCCTAGTCTCCAGAGACCACTCTACTTATTTATTATTCAAATAGTTTTTTATTCCTATCCAGACAGTCTCTACAGAGCAGGAAATTCAGTTACTTTCACTTAAAATTTGCAACAATAGTATCTTGTTTACTTATATAGTTACAAACATTTGAAACAGTTTCTATACTCTAAAATATCCTGGCTATGTCTGTGCTCAAATGATTCTTGCTGGATAATTAACAGAACACTGCTTTCAGTCCGTTTTTTTTTTTATATTGGACCTAATTAGTGTATTCAGCTGAAAAGTGTGGATTTTATAGAGACATAGTAATTCTTCCTTCCACACCATATATCTTATTTTGTTTATATATTAGGATCCTCTTGTTCCGTTATACGAACAGTCAATTATATATACAGCGCTGTTTTATATACATGGCCATGTGGATGTTTCAAAGATGAAATACCTTTATCCCGCTAGTCGTAGGTGGATATTAGCATCGATCAGTGTCGCTCCCGGCTCTGGTAGCTGAATTTCCTTTTTGTTGTGAGCACTTATCTGGAGATTCTGATCCCGTTCCACATCGGCTTGCTGGGGGTTTATAAACAGGAGGGATCCGTGTGACTGCTGCTGATATCAGCAAACAAACAAACAAACAAACAACAACAATTTTAGACCAGTTTTGCAGGCAAAAACCCCCATCATTTAAGTGGTTAAGGTCCACAGGCAGATGTGGATAGAACTGGTCTGCTACCTACATTAGGGGATATTTTTTTATCCAGACTTTTGTCAGAAGCTGTGGAAGAGTTTCCAGAGTCTCCCTCTCTATTTATTGACATGCCTTTGTGAAATAAACACCTGGTAAAACCTCCATTGTTTATCTTTGGTAACTGACTGTTTTTATATTGATATTTATATGAATAAATGTGAACATTCTTTGAAAGTACTGCACTACAGTACTGTACTGTTTCAGAACAAAATTCTCTTTTATGTGCACTGAGAGATATATAAGGAGGACACTGACTTGGAGGGAAGTGATTTCATATGCAGTACTGTATGTTAGTACTTAATTTTTTACTGTCACTCACACTGATAGCTGGCAACGGGTTGGGGATGGAATCCCGGCGACCGGGTTTCCGGTGATCAGAATACCGACACTGGGATTCAGCCACCAGAATGCCGGCCGTGGGGCAAGCGCTAGAAAGAACCCTGCGTGCTCGCCACAGGTTCAGTTCCCACTCTATGGGTGTCTTGGTCAGCCACGACTGGGAATAGCCCTGGAGCAGCTGTCGGCATTCTCCGCGGGTGGGATTCCAGCATTGGTATTCTGACTGTCGGGATCCAGCCCGCCGGAATACTAACTACATCCCCTGGCAACCATTCATTTGGGCCAACTAATCTACATTTTATATTCCAGCGCCAGGTTATTATTCATTGGTATTGTTTTAAATTAATGAGGTGATAGGAGGAGGCACAAGAGAGGAGACTAAGCATGGGAGAGGTGGAGGCATGACAGAGGAGACTAAGGGGGACATTTACTAAGCAGCGATAATAGCAGAGAAGTGAGCCAGTGAAGAAGTTGCCCATGACAACCAATCAGCACTGACGTAACATCTATAATTTGCTTACTATAAAATTATACAGAGCTGCTGATTGGTTGATGTGGCCAGTCACAACATACACTTGGCCAACCATTAGGCGAATATATTTGTGCAGTTTCTATAGGAGTGAACTAAGCACCCATGTTTATCAGATGGGTTGCTCCACCAGGTAGCTGACCCTCTTATAGAGTAACAGTGTGCAATTTGAGTACACAGTCTGGAACCTGACACCTAGAGGAGGGGGTGGGCTCTCAGGCAGTGGGGTCCAACAGGGATTTCACCCGTACCCCTGTGGGGCAGTTTGACCCTCCACCTGGCTACATATCTGCTCTATATGACCATTACCTGTAATATGTTTTCATTAAGTACTGTGATTTTTTAACAATTTCAGAACTCAAGGTGAAACCATGTCCCATGGAGTTGAACTATGTCCGCATCAGATCCAGAATGACAAGGGGAAGGAGCTGCAGCCAAAGGGAGCAAGTCACAGCTCGGGATTTACACATGTGACAACTGTGTCTTAAAGATGTTTTTTTTTTGTGGATGCGTTTTATGAGCCGGTATGCTCTTACCTTGAATAAGTGCCAATGAGAGCTGAAGAGGTTCCGCCAGTCTGACTTATTTCTGAAATAAGCCCAGGTATCTGGATCTCTACTCTGAAAAGTGATAGTGTGTGTGTGTGTGTGTGTGTACGTACGCACGCACGCGTGTGTGCATGTGTGAGCACTGAGAGTAGTAGGAAGAGATACCCTGAATTGAGGTGAAAGCAGGTCAAGTGAAGTTAACCTGGGGGAGCAGATGTTGGAGACAATGATAATCCCAAGGCTCAGATAATGCTATCATGGGTTACCTAATTTTTCTGATATGATAGGTTAGTTTACTGAACCGATCCCAATGTCCATAAAATATATTTAATAGATGGTGTACAGCCCAATTTAATCCATTTAATAATGTATAGTAGCTTATTGGGCGTTCTGCTGAAGTTTGCAGATAATATCTTTTACATTAAAAGTCACTTGTTAAAATAAGCTGCCCTACCTGTTTTACAAAAATGAAACTACAAGCACATACTGCAAATGACAATCTAATCTCCATTTTCAACTGTCAATAGAAGCTACATAACTAACATCACTATACTGTAGACAACCAGACAATAGGCCCTACTGTACCTATCAATTGTCATCCTTGACTCAAGTTTGTCCCGTGTTCCCCACATGCAATCTGTATACAAATCGTATTACATTCATGTAATGACCATCTTTAGATTTTTTCTTACTCAAGACACTGCTAGAACTTTAATTAATTTGCAGCGATTATCTCCCACATGGACTATTGCCATTCCCTTCCTACGATGGCCAAACTTCCTTCACAAAATGTTCTGTTGTTGCTCTGTCTGGCCCTATATTGTTTGCCGGTATTTTATAGAATCCAATATAAAATATATCTACTTACAGAGTCATAATTAAACATCATCAACAAACAACTCATTTGTCTCAAATTGTCCCAAGTTGACCTTTCTGCACTGTGCCCAAAACCTGCACCTCATATCCACACTACAGTAATTACTTGTTCTACCCAATTAACACAGCTCAAGCAAAGCTTACATGTATCCTATACTCAGAAAACTTTCCGACCAGTGCTTTTTTTCTATGTAGAATATAATAGTAATCATATAAACTCAACTCTGGCTTACTGAAGGTTTTGAGGTCAAGTAAGGGTCTCCCCAGTCTTTACAGTAGTTGAAACAGAAGAGTCTGGTGATAAAAGTTCTATTAGTGTTAGTATATCAATAAAAATGGTAGAAGAACCTGTTTATGAGAGAAAAAGGTGGCGATACTGGGTACCATTTACTATAAATAACTAAGGAGGATCTGATTCAAAGATGTATCTTATATTCAGGTGTGGTTTCTCAGCAAAAGGGGGAGCTCGCATTGACAACAATCATGTATATAACCGAAAAAAGAAAAAGGGAGGAAAAGGTTGTCATTTATTGATGCATATATTTAAAATATAACCTTTATGAATTAATTTATTAAAATATCTCTGCCAAACAAGACAGTCAGTGAATATATAAAAATTGATAGTGTAGAAAAAAAAGGGTTTAAAAAACATCCCTGCCACACATGTTCAAATACTGACCGCAAGTATTTCATGTACTGTATAACTTATTTTGTGTATCGCGTACAACTTCCTAAGGAATTTGCTCCCTGACATGTTATTGAATGACCTTATAAGATTAACAATTAAACAAAAGTTGTGTAACAAAGTACTTAGAGGGTGCTATAATGTGTCTCAATAAATATTTTGAAATAAAAGTGTGTTTGAGTGGCCATTGGCCATCATTTTGTGTGTTCTCTCCTATACCAATGATTACGGTGACATAAGGTTTTAAGAGTAATTCACAAACTCACTTTTATTTCAGAATATTTGAGACACATTGGGGTATATGCAATTGTGGTCGAATTCCCGAAAATGTCGAATTTCGGGAATTTTTCGCCAAAAAAAAAAAAATCGTCAATGCAATTCAGTGCTTTCCGTCAAAAAAACGGACTTTCAAAATTCGACTTTTTGAAATTCGACTTTTGTCAAATTCGACTTTTCTGCAATGATACAAGTGCTGCAATTCGACCAAAGTGTATTCAATTCAAGTTTGGAAATTCGACAACAGTGCTTTTAGACAGTAAATTCGTCATTTTCAATCCGCCACACTTTGGAGGGTGAAACCAATATAAAAATTTTAAAACATGTTTTTTTTGTTGTTTTTTTTTTGGTAATAGCATATCTATTTATATTAGAAGGGATTAGGTACTTGGTTTGTCTTTTTTGGAGGCGCAAGTATTATTTATATATTTTTAAAAATATATATATATATATTTTTTTTAATAGCTGGAACGGTAAAATCAAGGAAAAAAATGGCGTGGGGTCCCCCCTCCAAAGCATAACCAGCCTCGGGCTCTTCGAGCTGGTCCTGGTTCTAAAAATGCGGGGAAAAATTTGACAGGGGATCCCCCGTATTTTTAAAACCAGCACCGGGCTCTGCGCCTGGTGCTGGCGCAAAAAATACGGGGGACAAAAAGAGTAGGGGTCCCCCATATTTTTTACACCAGCATCGGGCTCCACTAGCTGGACAGATAATGCCACAGCCGGGGGTCACTTTTATACAGCGCCCTGCGGCCGTGGCATTAAATATCCAACTAGTCACCCCTGGCCGGGGTACCCTGGGGGAGTGGGGACCCCTTCAATCAAGGAGTCCCCCCCCCCCAGCCACCCAAGGGCCAGGGGTGAAGCCCGAGGCTGTCCCCCCCATCCAAGGGCTGCGGATGGGAGGCTGATAGCCTTGAGGAAAATGTCAGAATATTGTTTTTTCCAGTAGTACTACAAGTCCCAGCAAGCCTCCCCCGCAAGCTGGTACTTGGAGAACCACAAGTACCAGCATGCAGGAGAAAAATTGGCCCGCTGGTACCTGTAGTACTACTGGGGGAAAAATACCCAAATAAAACCAGGACACACACACCGTGACGAGTACAACTTTATTACATACTGCCGACACACACATACTTACCTATGTTGACACGCCGACTGCCACAGTCTCCGACGATCCGAGGGTACCTGTGAAAAAATTATACTCACCTTCCAGCGTCCAGAGATAAATCCACGTCCAGAGTATAATCCAGGTACTTGGCAAAATAACAAAACGCAAAAACCCGTGCCAGCGGACTGAAATGGGTCCCATGTTGACACATGAGACCCCTTTCCCCGAATGCAGAGACCTCTCCGTGACAGCTGTCACTGAAAGGTCTCTTCAGCCAATCAGCGAGTGCAACGTCCTTGCACTCTGCTGATTGGCTCTGCGCGTCTGAGCTCAGACAGCGCATCGCAAAGCCTCTCCATTATATTCAATGGTGGGAACTTTGCGGCTAGCGGTGGGGTCACCCGCCGGTCAGCGGCTGACCGCGGGTAACCCCCCCGCTGACGGCAAAGTGTCCACCATTGCAAGTAATGGAGAGAGCTGTGCGATGCGCGGTCACAGCACAGACAGCGCACAGCCAATCAGGTGAGCGCCACGTAGTAGCGCTTCCTGATTGGCTGAAGGGACCTCAGTGACAGGAGTCACGTGGGGTCCCAGCACATTCGGGGAAAGGGGTCTCATGTGTCAATATGGGACCCCTTTCAGTCCGGCATGGTCGGGTATGCGGTTTGTTTTTTTAACAAGTACGTGGATTATACTCTGGACGTGGATTTATCTCTGGACGCTGGAAGGTGAGTATAATTTTTTCACAGTTACCCTCGGATCGTCGGAGACTGTGGCAGTCGGCGTGTCAACATAGGTAAGTATGTGTGTGTCGGCAGTATGTAATAAAGTTGTACTTGTCACGGTGTGTGTGTCCTGTTTTTATTTGGGTATTTTTCCCCCAGTAGTACTACAGGTACCAGCGGGCCCGTTTTTCTCCCGCATGCTGGTACTTGTGGTTCTCCAAGTACCAGCTTGCGGGGGAGGCTTGCTGGGACTTGTAGTACTACTGGAAAAAACAATATTCTGACATTTTCCTCAAGGCTATCAGCCTCCCATCCGCAGCCCTTGGATGGGGGGGACAGCCTCGGGCTTCACCCCTGGCTCTTGGGTGGCTGGGGGGGGGACCCCTTGATTGAAGGGGTCCCCACTCCCCCAGGGTACCCCGGCCAGGGGTGAATAGTTGGATATTTAATGCCACGGCCGCAGGGCGCTGTATAAAAGTGACCCCCGGCTGTGGCATTATCTGTCCAGCTAGTGGAGCATCGGGATGCTGGTGTAAAAAATACGGGGGACCCCTACTCTTTTTGTCCCCCGTATTTTTTGCGCCAGCACCAGGCGCAGAGCCCGGTGCTGGTTTTAAAAATACGGGGGATCCCCTGTCAATTTTTTCCCCGCATTTTTGGAACCAGGACCAGCTCGAAGAGCCCGAGGCTGGTTATGCTTTGGAGGGGGGACCCCACGCCATTTTTTCCCGGGTTTTTCCCGTTTTTTCCCGTTTTTTTAATTTGCGGCAAAATCCGGCAAATCGTCCGTTTTTCGCCCGCGGCAATGTCGAATCCGTTTTTCATTGAATATGGTGAATTCCGGCAGCCATCTGCCGGAATTCACCTGTCGAATTGTGTCGAATTAAAAAAACGGCGATAATTTGCCGCGATTCGCCCGCAATTGCATATACCCCATTATAGTAGAGATGAGCGGGTTCAGTTCTCAGAGAACCGAACCCTACCGGACTTCACGTCATGAGCCCGGATCTGAGTCAGGCTCGGGTTTATCCGCCTGACTCGGAAACCAGAACGAGGCAAAACGTCATCATCCTGCTGTCGGATTCTTGCGGGGTTTGGATTCCATATAAACAACCACGCGTCGCCGCCATTTTCACTCCGGCATTGGAGAGTGTAGAGCAGGGGTTCTCAAACTCGGTCCTCAAGGGCACACACAGTGCATGTTTTGCAGGTCTCCTCACAGAATCACAAGTGACATAATTAGCTCCACCTGTGGACCTTTTACAATGCATCAGTCCAGTCACAGTGGTGGTGTCCTCTGCTGCCATATGTCCAGTGCTGCTGTATAAGCCCAGTCCAGTGGTGCTGTGTTGTGCTGCATCAGTCCAGTGGTGTTGTGTTGTGCTGCATCAGTCCAGTGGTGCTGTCTTATGCTGCATCAGTCCAGTCACAGTGGTGGTGTCCTCTGCTGCCATATGTCCAGTGCTGCTGTATAAGTCCAGTCCAGTGGTGCTGTGTTGTGCTGCATCAGTCCAGTGGTGCTGTGTTGTGCTGCATCAGTCCAGTGGTGGTGTGTTGTGCTGTATCAGTCCAGTCACAGTGGTGGTGTCCTCTGCTGCCATATGTCCAGTGCTGCTGTATAAGTCCAGTCCATTGCAGTGGTGCTGTGTTATCCTGCATAAGTCCAGTGGTGGTGTCCCTTTGCTGCCAGCCTGCCATATATGTCCAGTGGTAATACCGTATCTATCCAGTGATCCTGCCATATATGTCCATTGATACTGCCGTATATGTCCAGCGGTACTGCTGTATAAATCCAGTGATCCTGACATATAATTCCAGTGATCCTGTCGTATAATTACAGTGATCCTGCCGTATAATTACAGTGGTACTGGCAAATAAATCCAGTCCAGTGATACTGCCGTATATGTCCAGTGGTACTGCCATATATGTCCATTGATACTGCTGTATATGTCCAGAGGTACTGCCATATATGTCCAGCGGTACTGCCGTATAAATCCAGTGATCCTGCCGTATAATTCCAGGGATCCTGCCATATAATTCCAGTGATCCTGCCGTATAAATCCAGTGATCCTGCCGTATAATTACTAGTGATGAGCGGGTTCGGTTTCTCGGAAACCGAACCCCCCCAAACTTCAGCCTTTTTACACGGGTCCGAGCCGTGCTCGGATTCTCCCGTGTGGCTCGGGTAAACCGAGCGCGCCCGAACATCATCATCCCGCTGTCGGATTCTCGCGAGACTTGGATTCTATATAAGCAGCCGCGCGTCGCCGCCATTTTCACACGTGCATTGAGATTGATAGGGAGAGGACGTGGCTGGCGTCCTCTCCGTTATAGTAGAAAAGAGTGACTTAGTTATAATTGTGGGGAGGATTGGGGACGGGGAGCAGCTGTTAGGGAGTACAGTGCAGGGTTTTGATTATAATACCACCAGTGAGTTTAATCCGTTGTTTCTCTGCCTGGAAAAAACGCTCCACCATATCTGTGCTCAGTGTGCTGCACTGCTGCATGATATATCTGTGCTGAGTGCACTGCTCACACTGCCTAATTGTGGGGACTTGGGAGCAGATATAGCAGGAGTACAGTGCACAGTTTTGCTGACAGTGACCACCAGTCCAGTATACGTTTGTCTGCCTGAAAAACACTCCTGTGGTGGCTTTTTTTTCCTTCATACTAGTTTAGCAGTCTGCTGACAGTGTCCACCAGGTCCGTTATTATTATACAGTATATTATATATATATAGCAGTACGTTAGGCCACGGCTGTACCTACCTCTGTGTCGTCAGTGCACTCGTCGTCCATAAGTAATATAATACTATACTATCCATCCATCTACATTGTATACCTGTGGTGGCTTTTTTTTTCTTCATACAAGTTTAGCAGTCTGCTGACAGTGTCCACCAGGTCCGTTATTATTATACAGTATATTATATATATATATATATATATATATATATATATATAGCAGTACGGTAGGCCACGGCTGTACCTACCTCTGTGTCGTCAGTGCACTCGTCCTCCATAAGTAATATAATACTATACTATCCATCCATCTACATTGTATACCTGTGGTGGCTTTTTTTTTCTTCATACTAGTTTAGCAGTCTGCTGACAGTGTCCATCTGGTCCGTTATTATTATACAGTATATTATATATATATATAGCAGTACGGTAGGCCACGGCTGTACCTACCTCTGTGTCGTCAGTGCACTCGTCCTCCATAAGTAATATAATACTATACTATCCATCCATCTACATTGTATACCTGTGGTGGCTTTTTTTTTTCTTCATACTAGTTTAGCAGTCTGCTGACAGTGTCCACCAGGTCCGTTATTATTATACAGTATATTATATATAGCAGTACGGTAGGCCACGGCTGTACCTACCTCTGTGTCGTCAGTGCACTCGTCGTCCATAAGTAATATAATACTATACTATCCATCCATCTACATTGTATACCTGTGGTGGCTTTTTTTTTCTTCATACTAGTTTAGCAGTCTGCTGACAGTGTCCACCAGGTCCGTTATTATTATACAGTATATATATATAGTAGTACGGTAGGTCACGGCTGTACCTACCTCTGTGTCGTCAGTGCACTCGTCGTCCGTAAGTAATATAATCCTATACTATCCATCCATCTACATTGTATACCTGTGGTGGCTTTTTTTTCCTTCATACTAGTTTAGCAGTCTGCTGACAGTGTCCACCAGGTCCGTTATTATTATACAGTATATTATATATATATATATATATAGCAGTACGGTAGGCCACGGCTGTACCTACCTCTGTGTCGTCAGTGCACTCGTCCTCCATAAGTAATATAATACTATACTATCCATCCATCTACATTGTATACCTGTGGTGGCTTTTAGTTGTGCGCATTAAAATATGGAGAACAAAAATGTGGAGGTTAAAAAAATAGGGAAAGATCAAGATCCACTTCCACCTCGTGCTGAAGCTGCTGCCACTAGTCATGGCCGAGACGATGAAATGCCATCAATGTCGTCTGCCAAGGCCGATGCCCAATGTCATAGTACAGAGCATGTAAAATCCAAAACAAAAAAGATCAGTAAAAAAATGACCCAAAAATCAAAATTAAAAGCGTCTGAGGAGAAGCGTAAACTTGCCAATATGCCATTTACGACACGGAGTGGCAAGGAACGGCTGAGGCCCTGGCCTATGTTCATGGCTAGTGGTTCAGCTTCACATGAGGATGGAAGCACTCAGCCTCTCGCTAGAAAAATGAAAAGACTTAAGCTGGCAATAGCACAGCAAAGAACTGTGCGTTCTTCGAAATCCCAAATCCCCAAGGAGAGTCCAATTGTGTCGGTTGCGATGCCTGACCTTCCCAACACTGGACGGGAAGAGCTTGCGCCTTCCACCATTTGCACGCCCCCTGCAAGTGCTGGAAGGAGCACCCGCAGTCCAGTTCCTGATAGTCAAATTGAAGATGTCAGTGTTGAAGTACACCAGGATGAGGATATGGGTGTTCCTGGCGCTGGGGAGGAAATTGACAAGGAGGATTCTGATGGTGAGGTGGTTTGTTTAAGTCAGGCACCCGGGGAGACACCTGTTGTCCGTGGGAGGAATATGGCCATTGACATGCCTGGTCAAAATACAAAAAAACCCAGCTCTTCGGTGTGGAATTATTTCAACACAAATGCGGACAACAGGTGTCAAGCCGTGTGTTGCCTTTGTCAAGCTGTAATAAGTAGGGGTAAGGACGTTAACCACCTCGGAACATCCTCCCTTATACGTCACCTGCAGCGCATTCATCATAAGTCAGTGACAAGTTCAAAAACTTTGGGCGACAGCGGAAGCAGTCCACTGACCAGTAAATCCCTTCCTCTTGTAACCAAGCTCACGCAAACCACACCACCAACTCCCTCAGTGTCAATTTCCTCCTTACCCAGGAAAGCCAATAGTCCTGCAGGCCATGTCACTGGCAAGTCTGACGAGTCCTCTCCTGCCTGGGATTCCTCCGATGCATCCTTGAGTGTAACGCCTACTGCTGCTGGCGCTGCTGTTGTTGCTGCTGGGAGTCGATGGTCATCCCAGAGGGGAGGTCGGAAGACCACTTGTACTACTTCCAGTAAGCAATTGACTGTCCAACAGTCCTTTGCGAGGAAGATGAAATATCACAGCAGTCATCCTGCTGCAAAGCGGATAACTGAGGCCTTGGCAGCCTGGGCGGTGAGAAACGTGGTTCCGGTATCCATCGTTACTTCAGAGCCAACTATAGACTTGATTGAGGTACTGTGTCCCCGGTACCAAATACCATCTAGGTTCCATTTCTCTAGGCAGGCGATACCGAAAATGTACACAGACCTCAGAAAAAGACTCACCAGTGTCCTAAAAAATGCAGTTGTACCCAATGTCCACTTAACCACGGACATGTGGACAAGTGGAGCAGGGCAGACTCAGGACTACATGACTGTGACAGCCCACTGGGTAGATGTATTGCCTCCCGCTGCAAGAACAGCAGCGGCGGCACCAGTAGCAGCATCTCGCAAACGCCAACTCGTTCCTAGGCAGGCTACGCTTTGTATCACCGCTTTCCAGAATACGCACACAGCTGAAAACCTCTTACGGCAACTGAGGAAGATCATCGCAGAATGGCTTACTCCAATTGGACTCTCCTGGGGATTTGTGGCATCGGACAACGCCAGCAATATTGTGCGTGCATTACATCTGGGCAAATTCCAGCACGTCCCATGTTTTGCACATACCTTGAATTTAGTGGTGCAGAATTATTTAAAAAACGACAGGGGCGTGCAAGAGATGCTGTCGGTGGCCAGAAGAATTGCGGGCCACTTTCGGCGTACAGGCACCGTGTACAGAAGACGGGAGCACCACCAAAAACACCTGAACCTGCCCTGCCATCATCTGAAGCAAGAGGTGGTAACGAGGTGGAATTCAACCCTCTATATGCTTCAGAGGATGGAGGAGCAGCAAAAGGCCATTCAAGCCTATACATCTGCCCACGATATAGGCAAAGGAGGTGGAATGCACCTGTCTCAAGCGCAGTGGAGAATGATTTCAACGTTGTGCAAGGTTCTGCAACCTTTTGAACTTGCCACACGTGAAGTCAGTTCAGACACTGCCAGCCTGAGTCAGGTCATTCCCCTCATCAGGCTTTTGCAGAAGAAGCTGGAGACATTGAAGGAGGAGCTAAAACAGAGCGATTCCGCTAGGCATGTGGGACTTGTGGATGGAGCCCTTCATTCGCTTAACAAGGATTCACGGGTGGTCAATCTGTTGAAATCAGAGCACTACATTTTGGCCACCGTGCTCGATCCTAGATTTAAAACCTACGTTGTATCTCTCTTTCCGGCAGACACAAGTCTGCAGGGGTTCAAAGACCTGCTGGTGAGAAAATTGTCAAGTCAAGCGGAATGTGACCCGTCAACAGCTCCTCCTTCACATTCTCCCGCAACTGGGGGTGCGAGGAAAAGGCTAAGAATTCCGAGCCCACCCGCTGGCGGTGATGCAGGGCAGTCTGGAGCGAGTGCTGACATCTGGTCTGGACTGAAGGACCTGCCAACGATTACTGACATGTCGTCTACTGTCACTGCATATGATTCTGTCACCATTGAAAGAATGGTGGAGGATTATATGAGTGACCGCATCCAAGTAGGCACGTCAGACAGTCCGTACGTATACTGGCAGGAAAAAGAGGCAATTTGGAGGCCCTTGCAGAAACTCGCTTTATTCTACCTAAGTTGCCCTCCCTCCAGTGTGTACTCCGAAAGAGTGTTTAGTGCCGCCGCTCACCTTGTCAGCAATCGGCGTACGAGGTTACTTCCAGAAAATGTGGAGAAGATGATGTTCATTAAAATGAATTATAATCAATTCCTCCGTGGAGACATTCACCAGCAGCAATTGCCTCCAGAAAGTGCACGGGGACCTGAGATGGTGGATTTCAGCAGTGGGGATGAATTAATAATCTGTGAGGAGGGGGATGTACACAGTGAAAGGGGTGATGAATCGGACGATGATGATGAGGTGGACATCTTGCCTCTGTAGAGCCAGTTTGTGCAAGGAGAGATTGATTGCTTCTTTTTTGGTGGGGGCCCAAACCAACCAGTCATTTCAGTCACAGTCGTGTGGCAGACCCTGTCGCTGAAATGATGAGTTCGTTAAAGTGTGCATGTCCTGTTTATACAACATAAGGGTGGGTGGGTGGGCCCAAGGACAATTCCATCTTGCACCTCTTTTTTCTTTCATTTTTCTTTGCGTCATGTGCTGTTTGGGGAGTATTTTTTTGAAGGGCCATCCTGCGTGACACTGCAGTGCCACTCCTAGATGGGCCAGGTGTTTGTGTCGGCCACTAGGGTCGCTTAGCTTAGTCACACAGCTACCTCATTGCGCCTCTTTTTTTCTTTGCGTCATGTGCTGTTTGGGGAGTATTTTTTTGAAGGGCCATCCTGCGTGACACTGCAGTGCCACTCCTAGATGGGCCAGGTGTTTGTGTCGGCCACTAGGGTCGCTTAGCTTAGTCACACAGCTACCTCATTGCACCTCTTTTTTTCTTTGCGTCATGTGCTGTTTGGGGAGTATTTTTTTGAAGGGCCATCCTGCGTGACACTGCAGTGCCACTCCTAGATGGGCCAGGTGTTTGTGTCGGCCACTTGGGTCGCTGTGCTTAGTCACACAGCTACCTCATTGCACCTCTTTTTTTCTTTGCGTCATGTGCTGTTTGGGGAGTATTTTTTTGAAGGGCCATCCTGCGTGACACTGCAGTGCCACTCCTAGATGGGCCAGGTGTTTGTGTCGGCCACTAGGGTCGCTTAACTTAGTCACACAGCTACCTCATTGCACCTCTTTTTTTCTTTGCGTCATGTGCTGTTTGGGGAGTATTTTTTTGAAGGGCCATCCTGCGTGACACTGCAGTGCCACTCCTAGATGGGCCAGGTGTTTGTGTCGGCCACTTGGGTCGCTTAGCTTAGTCACACAGCTACCTCATTGCGCCTCTTTTTTTCTTTGCGTCATGTGCTGTTTGGGGAGTATTTTTTTGAAGGGCCATCCTGCGTGACACTGCAGTGCCACTCCTAGATGGGCCAGGTGTTTGTGTCGGCCACTAGGGTCGCTTAGCTTAGTCACACAGCGACCTTGGTGTGCCTCTTTTTTTCTTTGCATCATGTGCTGTTTGGGGACAATTTTTTGGAAGTGCCATCCTGCCTGACACTGCAGTGCCACTTCTAGATGGGCCAGGTGTTTGTGTCGGCCACTTGTGTCGCTTAGCTTAGCCATCCAGCGACCTCGGTGCAAATTTTAGGACTAAAAATAATATTGTGAGGTGTGAGGTGTTCAGAATAGACTGAAAATGAGTGTAAATTATGGTTATTGAGGTTAATAATACTAGGGGATCAAAATGACCCCCAAATTCTATAATTTAAGCTGTTTTTTAGGGTTTTTTGAAAAAAACACCCGAATCCAAAACACACCCGAATCCGACAAAAAAAATTCGGTGAGGTTTTGCCAAAACGCGTTCGAACCCAAAACACGGCCGCGGAACCGAACCCAAAACACAAAACCCGAAAAATTTCCGGTGCACATCACTAATAATTACAGTGGTACTGGCGTATAAGTCCAGTCCAGTGATTCTGCCGTATATGTCCAGTGATACTGCAGTATATGTCCATTAATACTGCCGTATATGTCCAGCGGTACTGCCGTATAATTCCAGTGACCCTGCCGTATCATTTCAGTGATCCTGCTGTATAAATCCAGTGATCCTGCCGTATAATTCCAGTGGTACTTGCATATAAATCCAGTCCAGTGATACTGCCGTATATGTCCAGTGGTACTGCCATATATGTCCATTGATACTGCCGTATATGTCCAGAGGTTCTGCCGTATATGTCCAGAGGTTCTGCCGTATATGTCCAGCGGTACTGCCGTATAAATCCAGTGATCCTGCCGTATAAGTACTGTGATCCTGCCATATAATTACAGTGGTACTTGCGTATAAGTCCACTCCAGTGATACTGCCGTATATGTCCAGTGATACTGCCGTATATGTCCATTGATACTGCCGTATATGTCCAGCGGTACTGCCGTATATGTCCATTGATACTGCCGTATATATGTCCAGCGGTACTGCCAAATATGTCCAGCGTTACTGCCGTATAAATCCAGTGATCCTGCCGTATAAATCCAGTGATCTTGCCGTATAATTCCAGTGGTACTGGCATATAAGTCCAGTCCAGTGATCCTGCCGTATAATTCCAGTGGTACTGGCGTATAAATCCAGTGATCCTGCCTTATAATTCGAGTGATCCTGCCGTATAATTCCAGTGATCCTGCCATATAATTCCATTGGTACTGGCATATAAATCCAGTCCAGTGGTACTGCCGATTAGGTTTGGTGGTACTGGCATATAAATCCAGTGATCCTGCCGTATAATTCCAGTGATCCTGCTGTATAATTCCAGTGGTACTGGCGTATAAGTCCAGTGATCCTCCCGTGTAATTCCAGTGGTAGTGGCGTATTAGTCCAGTCCAGCCCAGTGATACTGCCGTATGTGTCCAGTGGTACTGCCGTATAAGTCCAGTGGTACTGGCGAATAAATACAGTACTCCTGCCGTATAATTCCATTGATCCTGACGTATAATTCCAGTGATCCTGCTGTATAATTCCAGTGGTACTGGCGTATAAATCCAGTCATCCTGCCGTATAATTCCAGTGGTATTGCCGTATAAATCCAGTCCAGTGGTGCTGTCTTGTGCTGCCATAAGTCCAGTGGTGGTGTCCTGTGCTACCATAAATCCAGTGGTGCTGCTGTATAAGTCCAGTGGTGGTGTCCTGTGCTGTATATTATTTACTCCAATTAATAGGGTTATATAAATTACTTATATTATTATCCAAATAATTTTTACAGGGTTTGCCTTGTGTGGTGTAGGGGTACGCTCACCTGTTCTGCATATTAATATAATAGCTCCAAATAAAAGGGTTATTATTATCCAAATTACATTTTACAGGCTTTGCCGTGTGTGTGTGGTTTAGGGGTATGCTCTCCTGTGCCACCAAAATTGTGCGTGTATTACATCTGGGCAAATTCAAGCACGTCCCATGTTGTTTGTGCCGCACACTTGTATCGCTTAGCTTAGTCATACAGCTACCTCATTGCACCTCTTTTTCTTCTTTGCATGATGTGCTGTTTGGGGCCCAGTTTTTTTTTAAGTGCCATCCTGTCTGCAACTGCAATGCCACTCCTAGATATGCCAGGTGTTTGTGCCGCAAACTTGTGTTGCTTAGCTTAGTCATACAGCTACCTCATTCCACCTCTTTTCCTTCTTTGCATGATGTGCTGTTTGGGGCCTAGTAAGTGCCACACCTAGATGGACCAGGTGTTTGTGCCGCACACTTGTGTCGCTTAGCTTATCCACCCAGCCACCTAATTGCACCTCTTTTTCTTCTTTGCATCATGTGCTGTTTGGGGCCTAGTTTTTAAATCTGTCATCCTGTCTGCCACTGCAGTGCCACTCCTAGATGGGACAGGTGTTTGTGCCATACACACTTGTGTCGCTTAGCTTAGTCATCTAGCTACAATATTGTGAGGTGTGAGGTGTTCAGAATAGACTGGAAATGAGTGGAAATGAATGTTATTGAGGTTAATAATACAGTAGGCTCAAAATTACCCCCAAATTATGTGATTTTAGCTGCTTTTATGTTTTTTTCCCAAAAATCATCCAGATCCAAAACAAAAACAAAAACACGAAAGGGTGGTTTTGCAAAACCAATCTAGATCCAAAACACGAGCATGGAACCAAAACCAAAACACAAAACACGAAAAGTGCCCGCCGCACATCTCTACATTGTAGCGCCCTTTAAGTAATACTGTGTTATACGATTTGTTGGTTGGGTCACAGTAACAGGGGATCTACTTAAGACCTGGCGCTGATTTTATTGGTGCAAGATAAAGGCAATTTTTTCTATAAATTAAATATGAGTGCCTGGATATCTCTGGAACAGATATCTATATCTATTAGAGAAGTGCGGTGACCACTATTTTCGGTTTTGGTTTTGGATCTGTATTAATTTTGTGTTTTGGTTCTAATTTTGCAAAACCACCCTCACGTTTTGGTTATAGAGCTGTATTTTTTTTAAAGACTAAAACAGCTAAAATCATGTAATTTGGGCCTCTTTTTGTTCCTACAGTATTAGTATCCTCATAACATTAATTTCCAGTCATTTCTAGTCAATTTTGATGTCCTCACAGCTCACAAAGAGGGTAATTCAGAGTTGATCCCAGTAGCATATTTGTTAGCAGTTGGGCAAAACCATGGGGGTAATTCAGACCTGATCGCTAGGCTGCGGTTTCCTACAGCGGGCGATCAGGTCTAAACTGCGCATGCATATGCACTGCAATGTGCAGGCACATCACACGGGTATAAAGCAGATCCACTCAGCGATTGGTTTGTGCAAAGGATTCATTCGCATGGGCGTTCGCAAGGAGATTGAAAGGAAGAAGCCATTTGTGGGTGGCAACTGACCATTTTCTGGGAGTGTTTTGGAAAAATGCCGGCGTGTCCATGCATTTGCAGGGAGGGTTCCTGACATCAATTCCGGTCCCGGACAGGCTGAAGTGTTCACAACGGCTGAGTAAGTCCTGGGCTACTCAGAGTCTGTACAAAATCTGTTTGTACAGCTCTGCTACACATGCATTCGCACTCTGGCACAGCTAAAATACACTCCCCTGTGGGTGGCGACTATCTCATCGCAGCAGTGAAAAAATCGCTTGCTAGCGAACAGGTTTGAATTACCCCCCATGTGCACTGCAGGTGTGGCAGATATAACATTTGCAGAGAGAGTTAGATTTGGGTGGGTTATTTTGTTTCTGTGCAGGGTAAATACTGGCTGCTTTATTTTTACACTGCAATTTAGATTTCAGTTTGAACACACCCCACCCAAATCTAACTCTCTCTGCACATGTTATATCTGCCCCCCTGCAGTGCACATGGTTTTGCCAACTGCTAACAAATTTGCTGCTGCGATCAACTCTGAATTACCCCCAATATTGTTCACCAATCATATAATACAGTGTGTGTCGGATACAGTGCGGGTCGGATACAGAGCAGTGTGGGTGGGATACCATGTGGGTCAGATACAGTGCGAATTACAATGCGGGTTGGATATAGTGCGGGTTGGATATAGTGCGGGTTGGATATAGGGCGGGTTATAGTGTGGGTCATATTCATTGCAGGTCGGATACAGTGCGCTTTGGATACAGTGTGGATAGACATGCCAGCTGTAGCCTAGAAGTATTATTGCACTTACTGAGATAGCATGCAGGAGTGAGCCCCCCAATGGTAAATGCCCTGGTGGTGGTGTCTGTGAAGATGATTGTCATAACTGTAGTCTTGTGAACCCGGCGTGTATGTGAAGTCCGTGCGGGTAACTGGAGGACTGTGTGTATACTAGCTGGTCTGTGGGAATCAGTGAGATGAAGAGCTCAAGGAAGACTATGGACGATGAAGTAGGTACAAAAAGTAAGATTTAATGGACTAACGATAATTCACAGAGGCTGAGGTTACCCCAATGACTGAACTGAAGAATGGAGTTAATAATTGTAAAACGATGCTGTAGTACTCTGTATGAAGAACAATGACTGTGGTTTTGACTTTCAGATGAGGCTGAAGAAGAACTGAAGACTGTGGCTGTGACTTTAGGACAAGGCTGAAGAAGAACTGAAGACTGTGACTGTGTCTTTAAGACGAGACTGAAGGATACTGCGGCTGTGTCTTTAAGACTAGACTGAAGAATACTGTGGCTGTGTCTTTAAGACGAGACTGAAGAATACTGTGAATGTGTCTTTAAGAGGAGACTGGAGCAATCTGTGGCTGGGTCTTTAAGACTAGACTGAGGAATACTGTGGCTTTGTCTTTAAGACGAGACTGAAGAATACTGCAGCTGTGTCTTTAAGATGAGACTGATACTGGATATAACTGATAACACAATTGTAATCTGGACTCTGTAGCAAAAGAGCTGAGTTTTAAAGGAGGTAAGGTAATAGTGTTACCTCTTAAGGAGCTCAGCTACTAAGCTCACACTGAGCTGTGTGACTCAAGGAACTGGTAGCTTCTGTAACACAGGTCTCTCTACATATACCTCTTGGTGATTGATGATTGAAGTCAGGTGATTAAGGGAGTTTCGAGCTTGCACAGAATTGGATAGCTCATGGTCAGGTAATCAGACCCTGTCAAGTCAGTACTCCAGGTTAGGCTCTGATGT
This sequence comes from Pseudophryne corroboree, assembly GCF_028390025.1. NCBI lineage: Eukaryota > Metazoa > Chordata > Amphibia > Anura > Myobatrachidae > Pseudophryne > Pseudophryne corroboree. Next base: position 159,433,857 of record NC_086445.1, read on the forward strand.
GGAGGCCTAGCAGACCAGAATAGCACTGAAGCCAACTCCTAAAAATGCACAGAGGATGCTGACTTTTTGGCCTAAACTCCAGAGGGCTGAACACAGTGAAGAATCAAATGCTGCTCACAGCTGATTACTGATTACTCAGAGGAATTCCTACTCAGGTGGCTAATCAAAGGTAAGCAACACAGATTTGCAGTCTCTATGCTGAACTGAAGCAAATGCAAGTTACAGGATATGCTGAGGTAAGCCACAGAGTATGAGAAATACAGTCAGATTCATGACAATGATGATCGTCTGTGCACTGCAGTGACACTGCTCTCTGTGCGTCACATGAGCAGTGCCTGGCTTGTGTATGGCTGCAGCAGCTTCTAGGCTGAATGGGAATGCAGGAAGCTATTGGCAGAGAGCCATGAGAATCACGTGAGAATCAGCGGTCAGTCCATAGACTTCAATGGGAATTTAAAATGGTGTCCGAATCTAAAACCCACCAGATCTGTTGCCGGGAAGATACATAAGTTTTGCCTCATTTTCACATCTGAATATGGTGGGAAGACTCGAGTCGGGACTTGGATCCACTCATATTCGGTAAGTTTGGGTCGGTTCAGTTTCGGGGAAACCGTACCCTCTCATCTCTAATATCTGTAATGTTCAGTTCACTGGGATAACATCATATTTTCACCCAACATATTGTACTATATAATCACACATGTGATTAGCCACTTATTAACATAAATTATCCAAAGATAATTAAATAAATATAAGGTCTTTAAAAAAGAATATATGTTATTGTTAAGGAAGAACTCATCTGTTTCTTCCAGTGAAATTGGTGCAGGTAAATTTACGTTGTCCCATATAGTTTACAGTATATCCTATAAAAGTTAGATATTGGAGTTTAAAATTATTCAACAATCTTGCCCCCAAAGAGAGGTTTTACTTCTTTATTTTTTGCTCTTGTGCAATAAATCATTTCTGTTTAGTCAGTACAAGAAACCATCAACTACAGTTTTATAAAGTAAACAAGAGAAATCCCATTTAATAACACACAGACTATTGGTCAACCAATCACCTTTAGTATTTTATTTCGGTCTGGTGCTGGATCCCCAACCCCTTTACCACAAAGTATATAGTATGCCATGCGCTGCAGGCCCCCATATTGTACTAATAGATCCATCCACCCCAACATTACATGAATAACTCAAGCTATAGTATTGTACATCAGTAGATCCCAATTCTTTACATTAATGCCTCCTCATTACATTTTACAGTACATGTGACGTACTTAACATATAGTTTACAATATCGCAACAATCATTGCGCAACTAATTATTAATAGAGATGAGCAGGTTTGGTTTTACTCGGTTTTACTTAGATTTACTCGGTTCTCAGAATGGCATCTTGTTGGCTCACGGATGTCTTGTGTTTTGGATAGCCAATAAGATGCAGTTTTGAGAACTGAGTAAAACCGAGTAAAACCCGAACCTGCTCATCTCTAATTATTAATTGATTTTCCTGAATAAACTAACTAGTGCCAACAAAATCAAACAGTATACTGTAGTTGAGGTCTATTACAGCATAGAAAATTTCAATATACATGAAACAAGTTAGAAGAGCTCTGCATATAGTACCTGTACATTATACATATTAAAAAAAGTTTCACCTTGTAGGTGTGCATTAGATTTCTTCAAGACAATTTTCATAAATTAAATCTCAAAGCAGCTCAAGCGACTTAAAATGGAATTAGAAGCATTGCTGAGTCAGGATAAGTATCATCTAACATAAGTGCACTGATCACCTGTCTAGGATGTGTCACTCGTCTAGAATATTTTAATTGCAGTCTATTTTTATAACAAAAAAATGTGGTTTTTACTTGTTTTTCAAGGACTATGCTGTTGCTAAGTATTGCACTCAAAAACAAAGATTAGAAAGCTTTATTGTATCACTATGACGGCTATTAAAAGATCACTCCACCCAAAAAAAAAAAAAGAACAACAACAACAACAACAACAACACTTTTTGGTGGAATTAGGTAAAACAAATAAAGTATATATATTTTTTAACTTACCTTCATTGTGACATATGCACTGTTAGTTGTAATAGACAGATTATATGAGCCTATTCATTCTGTAGAACTAGCGATATTACAGAGGTATTTTGAAATATGGGCTCCATATCTAAAGGAAAATAGCATTGCTGCATTTCCTATGCCAGATTTACAGGTTGTGCTGTTTAGGTAACTTTTCCAAAATCTGTATTTAAATTTTAGCTTCATATGTTACTTTCTCATATAAAACGTACATATATCCTAGACACAAAAGTAGGACATTTAAGCCGGGGCGGATTTAAGGGTGCCTAATGGGAAATTTGCCACTGCATTAGGGATAAAAATAGGGACAAATTAATTTCTACCTTCTCCTAAAATTACCATTGCATTAGTTTTCCCTTTTAAAGAATTGGAAATTTAAATCTAGTGGCTAAATCATCAACATTTCAGTGAAACTTTCCATGGTTTGAGACCTGTGGTCTGTTCTCGTAACTTCACTGAAGACATATCTGGATAGCAGTAGATCAACCTTCAATTTCCACAACTGATAATTATATTCAGTTTAACAGCTAATAATTTAAGCTATGTTATGTCAAACAATTTATTTGCTTTTTCCATCATTGCTCCCTTTGAAATACAGTGCTCAATTGTTTGTATACACTGCTCAATTGTTTGTATACACTTTACAGATTTCACTGGAATATGGTATTCTTCTGTTGTTTTGTGTATCTGGACCTATAACCAATGACGTTTTACAGAATATGCTTCTTTGTTTAAATGTTAACACGCAAAGAAAGTTTGTGGGATTACCAGTACAGGTAAAACTTCATAACACAACACAGAAGATTATCCAACAAGATTCTACAATAGAATACATTGTCACAGGTTAGCAAACACCTATTTTTTCCTCTAGCATATCTTCTCATTTACACTCAGTCTGCAGAAGTTGCTATACTATAACATCTGTATGTCACTCTCTTGCAAAGGAAATGTATTTAAAAATGCAAAGCAAGACTTTTAAAGGAAGAAAAAAAACAATGATGGATACAACTGTATTTCAAGCAATATTGTGAAAACAGAAGGAAACCTAAACCCCCGCCTCTACTACTAATGTGAATATGAGAGGTTGCCACTATTTATTACAACTTTTCTTGTACTGTCTGTTAACCTTTATTACATTTGTCACAGTGTATAAAAATCCCTGTTGATTTTCATTTTCCTTCTAACAGTGTTTCATGATTTCCATGCTGCTTTTATTTTCTTCACTGCAAATAACAACTTAAACTTATTGGCTCAAACTGCTAAAATATCAACCTACGCTTTAATATATCCCTTATCTTAACAACTGTGTCTTCCTACTCATTTGTTTCCTCCTCTCATCTGTTTCAAAGTCTGATGCATTTTTAAAGTAATTCAATAATATGCAGTATTTTTAACCTTGATGTTTTAGTTATACAAGTATCTGTAACACTTTGCAGTCAGATTATTTATATATATATATATATATATATATATATATATATATATATATATATATATATATACCCTTAAATGCATGCATGTACAGTATGTTGGTTTGTTTGAATGTTATGTATGAATGGTAAGTATATATTGTATGCACAAGCATTAAAATGTTGATACTAACAATTCTCACCTAACTTAAGGGTCTAATTATTACAGAGGGCACCAAAATAATAAGGTATCCAACTCTCCGCAAGTTGAGGCATTGGTAATTAAAGTAATGGAGTAAATAAGTATTGTCCCAGTTTTGGGACAGCAGCTCCAAAAAGCAGCTGTGTCACAATTCCCATCACTGACACATTCACTTTTAATTACTAGCAGAGTTGTGCACCGGACACTTTTTTGTGTTTTGGTTTTGGATTCGGTTCCGCGGTCATGTTTTGGATTCGGACGTGTTTTGGCAAAACCTCCCTTTCGAATTTTTGTCGGATTCGATGCGTTTTGGATTCGGGTGGTTTTTTTTTTCAAAAACCCCTCCAAAACAGCTTAAATCATAGAATTTGGGGGTAATTTTGATCCTATAGTATTATTAACCTCAATAACCATAATTTCCACTCATTTCCCATCTATTTTGAACACCTCACACCTGATAATATTATTTTTAGTCCTAAAATTTGCACCGAGGTCTCTGGATGACTAAGCTAAGCGACCCAAGTGGGCAGCACAAACACCTGGCCCATCTAGGAGTGGCACTGCAGTGTCAGACAGGATGGCACTTAAAAAAATAGTCCCCAAACAGCCCATGATGCAAAGAGAAATAAAAAAAAGAGGTGCAAGATGGAATTGTCCTTGGGCCCTCCCACCCTTATGTTGTATAAACAGGACATGCACACTTTAACAAACCAATCATTTCAGCTACAGGGTCTGCCACACGACTGTGGCTGAAATGACAGGTTGGTTTGGGGCCCCTCCAAAAAAGAAGCAATCAATCTCTCCGTGCACAAACTGGCTCTACAGAGGCAAGATGTCCACCTCATCCTCATCCCCCGATTCCTCACCCCTTTCACTGTGTACATCCTCCTCCTCACAGAGTATTAATTCGTCCCCACTGGAATACACCATCACAGCTCCCTGTGTACTTTCTGGCGGCAATTGCTGGTAAATATCTCAACAAAGGAATTTATTATAATTCATTTTGATGAACATCATCTTCTTTACATTTTCTGGAAGTAACCTCCTACGCTGACCGCTGACAGGGTGACCGGCTGCACTAAACACTCTTTCGGAGTACACACTGGAGGGGGGGGGGGGCAACTTAGGTAGAATAAAGCCAGTTTGTGCAAGGGCCTCCAAATTGCCTCTTTTTCCTGCCAGTATACGTACGGACTGTCTGACATGCCTACAGTGATGCTATCACTCATATAATCATCCACCATTCTTTCAATGGTGACAGAATCATATGCAGTGACAGTAGACGACATGTCAGGTCCTTCAGTCCGGACCAGATGTCAGCACTTGCTCCTGACTGCCCTGCATCACCACCAGCAGGTGGTTTTGGAAATGTTATTTTTTTCCTGGCAGCTCCAGTGGCGGTAGAAAATGAAGGAGGAGCTGTTGGCGGGTCACGTTCCGCTTGACTTGACAATTGTCTCACCAGCAGGTCTTTGAACATCTGCAGACTTGTGTCTGCCGGAAAGAGAGATACAACCTAGGCTTTAAACCTAGGATCAAGCACGGTGGCCAAAATGTAGTGCTCTGATTTCAACAGATTGACCACCCGTGAATCCTGGTTAAGCAAATGAAGGGCTCCATCCACAAGTCCCACATGCCTAGCGGAATCGCTCCGTTTTAGCTCCTCCTTGAATCTCTCCAGCTGCTTCTGCAAAAGCCTGATGAGGGGAATGACCTGACTTAGGCTGGCAGTGTCTGAACTGACTTCACGTGTGGCAAGTTCAAAGGGTTGGAGAACCTTGCACAACATGGAAATCATTCACCACTGCACTTGAGTCAGGTGCATTCCCCCTCCTTTGCCTATATCGTAGGCAGATGTATAGACTTGAAAAGCCTTTTGCTGCTCCTCCATCCTCTGAAGCATATAGAGCAGGCATGTCCAAACTGCAGCCCTCCAGCTGTTGAGAAACTACACATCCCAGCATGCCCTGACACAGCTTTAGCATTCTCTGACAACAAAACTGTGTCAGGGCATGCTGGGATATGTAGTTTCACAACAGCTGGAGGGCCGCAGTTTGGACATGCCTGATATAGAGGGTTGAATTCCACCTCGTTACCACCTCTTGCTTCAGCTGATGGCAGGGCATGTTCATGAGTGTTTGCTGGCACTCTTCGGCACGCGGTGGCTGAATGCCGAAAGTGGCCCTCAATTTTTATGGCCACCGACAGAATCTCCTGCACGCCCCTGTAATTTTTCAGAAAATTCTGCACCACCAAATTAATTGTATGTGCAAAACATGGGATGTGCTGGAATTTGCCCACAAGTAATGCACGCACAATATTGGTTTTGTCCGATATCACAAATCCCCAGGAGAGTCCAATTGGGGTAAGCCAATCTGCGATGATGTTCCTCAGTTTCCGTAAGAGGTTGTCAGCTGTGTGCCTCTTATGGAAAGCGGTGATAAAAAGCGTAGCCTGCCTAGGAACGAGTTGGCATTTGCGAGATGCTGCTACTGGTGCCGCCGCTGTTGTTGCTGCGGGAGGCAATACATCTACCCAGTGGGCTGTTACAGTCATATAGTCCTTAGTCTGCCCTGTTCCACTTGTCCAAATGTCCCTGGTTAAGTGGACACTGGGTACAACTGCATTTTTTTAGGACACTGAGGACACTTTTTCTGACGTCTGTGTACATTCTCGGTATCGCCTGCCTAGAGAAGTGGAAATCTAGATGGGATTTTGTACCGGGGACACACTACCTCAAGCAATTCTCTAAGTCCCTGTGAACTAACGGTGGATTCCAGACGCACTTCTAATACCAACATAGTTGTCAAGGCCTGAGATATCCGCTTTGCAACAGGATGACTGCTGTGATATTTCATCTTCCTCGCAAAGGACTGTTGGACAGTCAATTGCTTACTGGAAGTAGTACAAGTGGTCTTCTGACTTCCCCTCTGGGATGATGATCGACTCCCAGCATCAACAACAGCAGCGCCAGCAGCAACAGCAGCAGTAGGCGTTACACTCAAGGATCCATCAGAGGAATCCCAGTTAGGAGAGGACTTGTCAGACTTGCCAGTGACATGACCTGCGGACTATTGGCGTTCCTGTCTAAGGAGGAAATTGACATTGAGGGAGTTGGTGGTGTGGTTTGCAGGAGCTTGGGTACAAGAGGAAGAAGGGATTTAGTTGTCAGTGGACTGCTTCCACTGTCACCCAAAGTTTTTGAACTTGTCAATGACTTCTGATGAATGTGCTCCAGGTGGGAGGATGTTCCTAGGTGTTTAACGTCCTTACCCCTACTTATTACAGCTTGACAAAGGCAACACACGGCTTGACACCTGTTGTCCGCATTTCTGTTGAAATAATTCCACACCGAAAAGGTGATTTTTTTTGTATTTTGACCAGGCATGTCAATGACCTTATTCATCCCACGGACAACAGGTGTCTCCCCGGGTGCCTGACTTAAACAAACCACCTCACCATCAGAATCCTCCTCGTCAATTTCCTCCTCAGCGCCAGCAACACCCATATCCTCATCCTGGTGTACTTCAACAGTGACATCTTCAATTTGAATATCAGGAACTGGACTGTGGGTGCTCATTCCAGCACTTGCAGGGGGCGTGCAAATGGTGGAAGGAGCCACCTCTTCCCGTCCAGTGTTGGGAAGGTCAGGCATTGCAACCGACATAATTGGACTCTCCTTGGGGATTTGTGATTTAGAAGAACGCACAGTTTTTTGCTGTGCTTTTGCCATCTTAACTCTTTTCATTTTTCTAGCGGGAGGATGAGTGCTTCCATCGTCATGTGAAGCTGAACCACTAGTCATGAGGAATATAGGAGAGGGCCTTAGCCGTTCCTTACCACTCCGTGTCGTAAATGGCATATTGGCAAGTTTATGCTTCTCCTCAGATGATTTTAATTTAGATTTTTGGGTCATTTTACTGAACTTTTGCTTTTTGGATTTTACATGCTCTCTACTATGACATTGGGCATCGGCCTTGGCAGACGACGTTGATGGCATTTCATCGTCTCTGCCATGACTAGTGGCAGCAGCTTCAGCACTAGGTGGAAGTGGATCCTGATCTTTCCCTATTTTACCCTCCAAATTTTTGTTCTCCGTTTTTTAATGTGTGGAGTTATATGCCAGTAATATATCTGAAATTAGACGGCAGTAATGTCTGGAATTGCCACTCCGTGTCGTAAATGGCATATTGGCAAGTTTATGCTTCTCCTCAGATGATTTTAATTTAGATTTTTGGGTCATTTTACTGAACTTTTGCTTTTTGGATTTTACATGCTCTCTACTATGACATTGGGCATCGGCCTTGGCAGACGACGTTGATGGCATTTCATCGTCTCTGCCATGATTAGTGGCAGCAGCTTCAGCACTAGGTGGAAGTCGATCCTGATCTTTCCCTATTTTACCCTCCAAATTTTTGTTCTCCATTTTTTAATGTGTGGAATTATATGCCAGTAATATATCTGAAATTAGACGGCAGTAATGTCTGGAATTAGATACCACTAGATAGATACCAGATACCACTGTGACTGGAATGATGATGACCTATGCACAGTGACAGGACACTACCACAGCACCCTTCAGCAGCAAGATGCAGCACAAGACACTGGAGTAGTATATTAGTAATGTACTGTAGTATTACTGAGCACCACAATGCAGCAAAAGACAATGGTGGTCATTCCGAGTTGTTCGCTCGCAAGCTGCTTTTAGCAGCTTTGCACACGCTAAGCCGCCGCCTACTGGGAGTGAATCTTAGCTTCTTAAAATTGCAACGAAAGATTCGCAATATTGCGATAAGACATCTCTGTGCAGTTTCTGAGTAACTCGAGACTTACTCGGCATCTGCGATCAGTTCAGTGCTTGTCGTTCCTGGTTTGACGTCACAAACACACCCAGCGTTCGCCCAGACACTCCTCCGTTTCTCCAGCCACTCCCGCGTTTTTCCAAGAAACGGTAGCGTTTTTTCACACACTCCCATAAAACGGCCTGTTTCCGCCCAGAAACACCCACTTCCTGTCAATCACATTACGATCACCAGAACGAGGAAAAAACCATGAGTAAAATTCCAAACTGCATAGCAAATTTACTTGGCGCAGTCGCAGTGCGGACATTGCGTATGCGCACTAAGCGGAAATTCGCTGCGATGCGAAGAAACTTACCGAGCGAACAACTCGGAATGACCCCCAATGAGCAGTGATACTGAGCACTGATGATGATAATACTGAGAACTGACACTGAGCAGCAAGATGCAGCACAAGACACTGGACTAGTATATTAGTAATGTACTATAGTATACTGAGCACCACAATGCAGCACAAGACAATGAGCAGTGATACTGAGCACTGATGATGATAATACTGAGAACTGACACTGAGCAGCAAGATGCAGCACAAGACACTGGACTAGTATATTAGTAATGTACTGTAGTATTACTGAGCACCACAATGCAGCACAAGACAATGAGCAGTGATACTGAGCACTGATGATGATAATACTGAGAACTGCCACTGAGCAGCAAGATGCAGCACAAGAGAGACACTTGAATTACTGAGCAGTAATTAGTAAGCACTGATACTGAGCACTGATATGAGATTTGCCCCTGAGAGAACGTAGCCACGTCCTCTCTGCTCTCTCCACAATGCACGAGTGAAAATGGCGACGACGCGCGGCTCATTATATGGAATCTGAATCTCGCGAGAATCCGACAGCGGGATGATGACGTTTTCCCTCATTCGGGTTTTCCGAGTAAGGCGTGAACAACCGAGCCTGCCTCGGACCCGTGTAAACGACGTCGAGTTCGGGGGGGTTTGGTTCTCGAAGAACCGAACCAGCTCATCTCTAATTACGAGCAGTGATAAATTACACCAGTGGTTCCCAAACTCGGTTCTCAAGGACCCCCAACAGTTTATGTTTTCCAGGTCACCTAGTAGGTGCACAGGTGTATTTATTACTCGCTGGCACATTTTAAAAGATCCACAGGTGGAGCAAATTATTCTACTTGTCATTCTGTGAGTGGACCTGGAAAGCATGAAATGTCGGGGGGGTCCATGAGGACCGAGTTTGGGAACCACTGGATTACACTGACAGGTAAGTGGGCATGTGTGAACTGAGTTCATGCATGTGCACACTGCACTGAGAGTGCCACTGGAGGTGGAGAGATCTGTTTGGATCCCTCTTTGCACTCCCAACATCTTTAAAGCGACGTGATGGGGGAAGTTATGTATTCAGAGACATGATGGGTGGTATTGTTTAGAAAGATATATGGTGATGGGTGTTACTTATGATAGAGTGGAAGTGTACTGGCAAGGCAGTACAATTGGGCGCCTAGGGCCTGGTGTCCTAAAGTATCCAGTTCCTGCCAGCAGCTACCAAGCCCAGCCACAGGGGATACAAGGGGTCTGACATTCCAAGACACATGGGTGTAGGAAGTATAGGGAGGCCATGGAGTGACAAAGGGGTGGAGTTGGTACCAAGGAGGCACCCAAGGGGGAGCTGGTGGAGGCCATGGAGAGACGCAGGGGTAGAGATGAATATATAGAGAAACAACAAGGGAAGGGGAGGGGAAAATGTTTGAGAGAGAGGGGGGAGTTGAGGCTGTTGAAAAGACACAGGGGCAAAGCTGAGGCTGCTGGAGGGACATGGGGGAAAGCCGAGGCTGCTGGAGGGACATGGGGGAAAGCCGAGGCTGCTGGAGAGACACAGAGGTGAAGCTGAGGCTGCTGAAGAGACATATGGGTGAAGATGAGGCTACTGGAGAGACACAGTGGTGAAGCTGAGGCTGCTGGAGAGACATGGGGGAAAGCTGAGGCTGCTGGAGAAACACAGAGGCGAAGCTGAGGCTGCTGAAGAGACACAGGGGTGGAGATGTGGTTGCTGAAGAGACATGGGAGAAAGCTGAGGCTGCTGGAGAGAGTCAGAGGCAAAACTGAGGCTGCTGAAGATAAACGGGCGGACTTGAGGCTACTGGAAAGACACAGGGGCGAAGCTGAGGCTGCTGGAGAGACACAAGGGGGACGGGGTTGGAGATTTTCCACAACTTTTTAAGATTAGCTATAAAAGACTGCGGCACAATACTCTTCATTAAGACATCAAGTCTATAAAAACCAGCATTACTTTTGTTGTATGATGACTGATTGGTTATATTCCTATGCAAACAAATGTCTTCCACACCTTGCTATCATCTACATGAACAATGAATACAGCCTGACATTACAGTCTGCGCAGGGAAGATCAATTTCTTCAGAGGTTCCCCATTGCAGAAAAACCACCATATGGGTAACAAAAGTCTCAATCTAACTGTCCTGTACCTAGGAAGGGGGGGAGGAGCTTACCGGCCCCAAGTTTTCTGTTGCCGGCCGTGGCCACCACCATAATGATACTGGAGGAGGCTCTGGCATTACTTATATAGTGAAATGATGGGGTATATATTATATATAGAGTGACATGGTGTGAGTCACTATGTATGAGAAATGTGTGATTGTTCATGTGTGTGTAGAAAATGTCGGCAAATGTGTAAATATACACTAATACATGCACATAGCACACATGGCTGAATTAAAAGCAACACATTGAAGCACATTTTATGTATTGAACAAGTATACAGGCATTTCAAAGTGCCTTTGGATGAGTGAATAATAATAATAATATTAATCATCATCATCAATAGCCACAGACCCAAAGAACTCATTACCAAAAAAGTATATGTTGTCAGCTTGTTGAGACACAATTGTTGTTCTGAAACCTAACATTTAGATCCCTGTATCCTCTAGTAATAGGGCGTTTGCCTATTGGACAGCAATGAAGCCTGGACAGCATTCTGCATCAGATCTTTGTGCATCAGAACTGCAGCCTCATCAGAGAGGCAGGAGCTATTATTTTTATTTTACAAAAGTCAATTCTGTGATGGGCTGAGAAGGGGGTATTGAAAAGAGGAGGGGAGGTAGGCTGAAGTCATTCCCACTGCATCCCAGAGCACCCTTCCTGCCAGGGCCGTAACTACCTATGGGCCAGCGGTGCCTGGCACACAGCGCAAAAGCACTGTGGGCGCAGGACCGCCGCCAGAAACTGTGGGGCCGCGACTACCACCGCTAGCTGCAGCGCTGGCAGCAGTGACCGGTGAGGTACGCCTGACCCCTTCTCCCGCAATTACGCTAACTTGCTGCGACCACCAGTGCTGCAGCTGCCCGCTTTCCATACCCGGCTACAGCTCCTCTGGCCGCCCGAAGCCCCGCCCACTTACCTCCTTGTGACCCCCCCGCTATGTCTGTCTGCTGTATGTAGATTACAGGCGAGGAGGAGGAGGGGGCAGGTCCTTCACCCAGTGTGGACAGGGCTTCCCCAACCACCGGTGAATCACCCTGTCAGGTCTGATTCTTTTTCTTTTAACTGGCAGCACGGGCACGAAATTGACCCTCGTGATCATCTTCACCGGGAGCTTGATCTGCTCCCACGGCACCCCCCTCCCCTTCCCCAAAGCAAGTCCCCGCCTCGTATCTCTCCCTCATCCTGCCGGCTGCCGATAACTGAGTAGCAGTACAGGGACGTACAGGCGCCGCATCGTGCATTGCTCCCTGGCAACAACCAACTTCTGCTCTCCATGCCAGGATTAAGCCGCAGAGCGCCGTGCGGTACTGTTATCCCTACAGTCTGCCCCTGTCCCATTCTCTGGGAGGGCTTCTTCTATGTGGTTGGGGAATGAGCCCCAATGTCACACAGCCTCACCCTACCCTGTGTGTTTTAAATATATATATATATATAATATGTATGTACTTTGGACCCATCCTACAACATTATACTGGTTCCCCCAAGACCCACTTTGCATAATGGAGATACATACTAGGGTATTCAATTATCCGCAAATTTGCGGCAATTTTTCGCTCCGTTTTTCGACCTATTTAATTCGAAACGGGTTTCACGTGAAAATTCTTGCAGTGAAAAGTGCAGGTGAAAATGGGGAAATCAGCCTGTACCCCAAAAAATGGTAAACTAACATAGGAAAACAGAAGAGAAGTGTGTTAGCGATCACATTAGAGAGTTTTTGGGGACTTAAATTGTGTGAAATGGCTGTTATATGCATTTTTTTAAAAATGCAAAAAAAATGATAGAAAGCAAGTTATTTTTAGCAAAATAAATGCTCTTATTAAATTTGGGGTACATGAAAATGGGTATAAGTATATATTTGGGTCATTTTAGGGTACTTTAAAAAAAAAGTGGAAACAGACCGATTACTCCCATCTGCAAGCCTAAAAACACCTGTCCACTCATAAAGCACCCCAATATACCTGTCCCATACCTTGAACCCCAATTTCCATCACTTTGTACTTTTTCACCCCAAAAATGACATGTCATTATTGGCCAATTAAAATAATTAAAAACTTCAACGTGCCTAATTAGTCATTAAGGGGGGTGTCCCAGGAGTTCTGTACCATATCCAAACATTTTTACCTTAAAATAGTGACTTTTCCCAACTTTTCACCTGCTTCAGAGTAGGTGAAGTGAAATTAGTGAAAAAATTATCACCGATAAATTTTCCCGGAAAATTGAATAGGCTGTAATTGCGTTTCACATGAAAAGTCCGTTAGCACTGCTAATTGAATATACCTGATAGACTATACAGTAGGGGTGGGCAAAATACGGCCCGCAGGCCGGATGCGGCCCACAAACCGATCCTGCCCGGCCCACTGCCTCCCACCAGCGAGCAATGACAAGCGTCCCGAGCGGCTGAGCTACTTGTCATTGCTCTGACCTGCAGTACCTCCAAGCTGCCAGCGGCGCCTCTCCCCCCTGCTGCTGCGTTGTAGCAGCCTCCTCCAGGGTCCCCAGTGACAACGGCTGTGTTCAGCCGATAAGGGGGTGGGGCTACGTGCCGATGAGGGGGCGGGGCTACACGGGACCTCAGGGGGCGGGGCTACACGGGACAAGAGCCAGACTGCTACAGATCCATCCTTCCTGCCACTGCCAGCCAGACTGTTTTTAGGTTTGGGGGAGAGATCTTTAGCTCTCGCTGTACCAACCCCTCCCGTGTTCTGTCACCGTGTCACACCCACCGTGTTCTGTCACTATGTCACCCCCCCCCTCCCGTGTTCTGTCACTGTGTCACCCCCCCCCCGTGTTCTGTCACTGTGTCACCCCCCCCCGTGTTCTGTCACTGTGTCACCTCCACCGTGTTCTGTCACTGTCACCCCCCCCCCGTGTGTTCTGTCACTGTGTCACACCCCCCGTGTTCTGTCACTGTGTCACCCCCCGTGTTCTGTCACTGTGTCACCTCCCGTGTTCTGTCGCTGTCAACCCCACCATGTTCTGTCACCATGTCACACCCCCCGTGTTCTGTCACTGTCACCCCCACCGTGTTCTGTCACCCCCCTCCCCGTGTTCTTTCACTGTGTCACACCCCCATGTTCTGTCACCGTGTCACACATCCGTGTTCTGTCACTGTCACCCCCACCGTGTTCTGTCACTGTGTCACCCCCCCGTGTTCTGTCACTGTCACCCCCTCCCCATGTTCTGTCACCGTGTCACCCCCACCATGTTCTGTCACTGTCACCCCCCTCCCCGTATTCTTTCACTGTGTCACACCCCCCGTGTTCTGTCACCGTGTCACACATCCGTGTTCTGTCACTGTCACCCCCCCTCCCTGTGTTCTGTCACTGTGTCACCCCCACCGTTTTCTGTCACTGTGTCACACACCCGTGTTCTGTCACTGTCACCCCCCCTCCCCGTGTTCTGTCACCGTGTCACCCTCACCGTGTTCAGTCACCGTGTCACACACCCGTGTTCTGTCACTGTCACCCCCCCTCCCCGTGTTCTGTCACCGTGTCACACCCCCCATGTTCTGTCACCGTGTCACACCCACCGTGTTCTGTCACTGTGTCACACCCCCCGTGTTCTGTCACCCCCACCGTGTTCTGTCACCGTGTCACCCCCACCGTGTTCTGTCACTGTGTCACCCCCACCGTGTTCTGTCACCGTGTCACACCTTTCCCCAGGGGCCATAAGACACTGGATAATTTGCTTGCTGCACAATAATTATCCTAAATAAAATGTTAATGTGTAAAGAGGCTCTCTACCTGCCGTAATGTGTGTAAAAGGGGATCTACCTGGTGTAATGTGTGTAAGTGGCGCTGTGTGGCGCAATTTGAATAATGGAGACTATTGTGCAGCCTAATATGAATCTGTATTATTTTTTGCCCACACCCCTTCCACATGAAGCCACGTCCCTATATTTTTGGCAAGTGGGGCGAGCTGCTATTTTGTATGTGGCCCTCGGATACTGACAGGAAATGTCAAGTGGCCCCTCAGCTGAAATAATTGCCCACCCCTGCTATACAGCATGGTATTCCGAGCAGTGTTGGAATTCCGAACGATTGGATCCTGACCGCATTTCATATAGATAATGCAAGCTGTATAGTCTGTGTCTCCATTATGCACAGTGGGGCTTGGGGGAACCAGTATAATGTAGAATGGGTCCAAATTACATATATATATATATATATATATTTATATAATCTATATGAAATGCGGTCAGGATCCCTTCGTTGAGAACGCTGGGATACCAAAGTACAGGGACTCTTGAGAAGTAAGCTGTGGGGTCGGGTAGGGGGGTTTTGGGGAGAGGTTAGGTTCAGGCTTCAGGGAAGAGTTAGGCTGCAGGGTGGGAGGGTTAGGCACCCCTGGAGAGGTTTAGGGTTAGGCTGCGGGAAGGGGGGATAAGAGTGAGATTACTTACTTAGTAAGTGTCGGGATTTTAAACTCCGGGATACCATGTCGGTGGTGGCTGTGGAATTTCTAAGATGGTGTGCCTGCACTTTTTTCCCTGAGGGCTCAGTATTTTGGTGGGGGGGGGGGGCTGACTATTTGCCTAGGGTGCTGAGATACCTTGCACCGGCCCTGGCAGCACTAAGTAAGAGAGTGCTTCCCATGCACTCAGATCACCGTCCCCCTCACGCTGCCCGTCTTGCTGTGTGAGGAGAGGGACTTCCAGGGGACAGAACAGAAGCTGGCAGCTGAAGTAAGTAGTGCAATACACAGTCTCTCTCTCTTTGCATATACACACACAAACACTCTTTGCACACATATACTGTACACCAGGGACGTGCGGTGAGCTAAATAGCTCAGGAGGCACTAGCTAGCCCCAGAGCCAGATTTACATGAAATATATGAGCCAAAGGGTACATGTGGGCATTATACACATGTGCAGCATTATAAACTCCTGTAAATATGGTGAGTTTTGATTAGAGATGTGTGGAAAAGATTAGCAGGTGAGGCACTGCCTCCCCCGCCATAGACTTTTTACTTCAGAGTTTGGGCTATAAAAATTATTAGAATGATGCAAAGAAGATGTTTCAAACAAATTATCAGTATTTTTCATATATTTTATTCAGTCAAAACTCTGGTTTAAACGTAAGTATGACAGGAAAGGCTCTGCCTCACCTGCCTCACCCCACCGCACGTCACTGCTGTACACACACTCTCTCACTCCTCTACCTAGCTAGCATAATGTGTATAAGGGGCTTTTCTATGGTGTAACACGAATAAGGTGACAGACGGACGCTGCTGCGCTGTGTAATGTGACTGGAGGACGCTACGCAATGAGAATGACGGACCCTGCTGTGCACTGTAATGTGACCGGCGTATGCTGCTGCGCTGTGTAATGTGACCGACGTATGCTGCTGCACTGTGTAATGTGACTGGCGGATGCTACTGTGCGGTGTAATGTGACCGACAGATGCTACTGTGCGGTGTAATGTGACCGACAGATGCTACTGTGCGGTGTAATGTGACCGACAGATGCTACTGTGCGGTGTAATGTGACCGACAGATGCTACTGTGCGGTGTAATGTGACCGACAGATGCTACTGTGCGGTGTAATGTGACAGACGGACGCTGCTGCGCTGTGTAATGTGACTGGAGGACGCTACGCAATGAGACTGACGGACCCTGCTGTGCACTGTAATGTGACCGGCGTATGCTGCTGCGCTGTGTAATGTGACCGACGTATGCTGCTGCACTGTGTAATGTGACCGGCGGATGCTACTGTGCGGTGTAATGTGACCGACAGATGCTACTGTGCGGTGTAATGTGATCGACAGATGCTACTGTGCGGTGTAATGTGACCGACAGATGCTACTGTGCGGTGTAATGTGACAGACGGACGCTGCTGCGCTGTGTAATGTGACTGGAGGACGCTACGCAATGAGACTGACGGACCCTGCTGTGCACTGTAATGTGACCGGCGTATGCTGCTGCGCTGTGTAATGTGACCGACGTATGCTGCTGCACTGTGTAATGTGACCGGCGGATGCTACTGTGCGGTGTAATGTGACCGACAGATGCTACTGTGCGGTGTAATGTGACCGACAGATGCTACTGTGCGGTGTAATGTGACAGTTGGACGCTACTGTGTGGTGTAATGTGACCGACGGATGCTAATGTGCATGGTAATGTAATTGACGGATTCTGCTGTGTTGCGTAATATGAATTGGTACAATTCTATGGCCATGCCCTGTCCCCATAAAGCCACATCCCTATATATTTGGTTCACGCCTGCGGCACTCACTGCCCTATTTTAATTGTGGGGGGGGGGGAGGGTGCACCAATTCTCTTTTTGGCACAGAGCACCTAAAGTCTAGTTACCGCTCTGGCCTGCCTTATGTGCAAAAAAAGGGGGATTGCCTGCCATAATGTGTAAAAAGGGAAACTCTGCTGCCTAATGTGTAAAAAGGGGACCCTGCCTGCTTAATGTGTAAAAAGGGGGACTCTGCTGCTGTAATGTGTAAAAAGGAGATCTATGGCCATGCACCTTCCCCATGAAGCCACACCCCTATATTTTTGGTGTACACTGGCCTTGTTTTGTATATGGGGGGGGCGCCGATGCTGTTTCTTGCACACAGCGCTAAAATTCTAGTTACGGCACTGCTTCCAGCATCTCCACTACTACACTGCCAGCAAGTAGAGTAGAAGCATTTTATTCCTAGAAGACAGTGTAACATACTGCCATTTGTTCAACTTAAATCATTGTAGGGCACATAGCTCACACAGGCATACTACACAGCCATATAATTATCAATAAATGTAACACATTTTTACAGTATAAAGAGATACTTATGTGACTAACTTTAGTTTAATGCCAGAGTACTGAAGGTTACAGGTAGGTGAATATGAATGTTGCCATGGGAGCTGGTGTCAGTAGGTGGGTTGGGTATGTGGCAGGGGTGTAGTATGGTATGCCGGTGGCCGGGCTCCCGGCGACGAGCGTACCGGCGCCGGGAGCCCGACCGCGGGCATATCGACAGCTTGGCGAGCGCAAATGAGCCCCTTGCGGGCTCGCTGTGCTCGCCATGCTGGTGTATGGGCTGAGTAGTGGTGTATGGGCTGAGAAGTGGTGTATAGGTTGAGAGGTGGTGTAAGAGCTGAGAAGTGTATGGGCTGTGAAGCGGTGTATGGGCTGAGAAGCGGTTTATGGGCTGAGAAGTAGTGCATGGGCGGAGAAGAGGGGCATAGGCTGAGAAGTGCTGTGTCAAGATCCGGGTAACTGGACGCCACTTTCTACCAGTTAGGTGTCTCCTGAGATTGGCTCAGAGGTCCAGGGCCGGGTCATAACTATGTTTTGTTTTACATTTCATTTTATGTTACCCGCAGCGCTGGTTCAGAGGCCTTCTTAATGTGCTCACTTAACCCTAGTATGGCGCTCTCAGCCCCGCTGCGGCCGTCACCGTGATCTCACCGCATGGAAGCTGAGTGTGGCATCCTCAATGTGCTATCCCTGTGGCCGCTGTGCGTGTGTGGAGAGCATGGAGTCTTCTGCTGCTGCGGCTTCCGCCGCCATTGTTGTTTGGCACGTGGTTCTCCTGGTCATCTTTCCCCTTCAGACTCTGTCATGGGCGCAGCCATGTTGGATGAAATCACATGTCATTCTTCTCACCAATCTGCAGCGCTGCTGGTGCCTGGGTGTAATTGTCAGCCAATGCCTGCTCTCCAGCAGGTATAAATATCCTG
The DNA here is from genome assembly GCF_028390025.1 of Pseudophryne corroboree. NCBI lineage: Eukaryota > Metazoa > Chordata > Amphibia > Anura > Myobatrachidae > Pseudophryne > Pseudophryne corroboree. The sequence goes on from NC_086445.1 coordinate 159,452,537, forward strand.
TCCCAGCATCCAGGAAATTGTCAGTACTTCAATTGTCTTCCCAGTGATTCCAGTCTTCAGCTTCACTAGAGACTCTCCTGTGTTTATATTCTGCGGTGCAGCCCGACTCTCCTGTGGTTACACTCTGCGGGGGTGGTCTGCAGTATGCCGACTGTCGGGATCCCGGCGCACAGTATACCGGCGCCGGAATCCCGACAGCCGGCATACCAACACTTTTTCTCCCTCATGGGGGTGCACGACTCCCTTGGAGGGAGAATAAAATAGCGTGGTGCGCGTAGCGCGCCACCGTGTATGCAGCATGGTGAGCACAGCGAGCCCGTAAGGGGCTCATTTGCGCTCGCCACGCTGTCGGTATGCCCGCGGTCGGGCTCCCGCCACCGGTATGCTGGTTGCCGGGAGCCCGGCCGCCGGCATACCATACTACACCCCTCTGCGGTACAGCCTGACCCTCCTATGATTATACTCTGCACTGCAGCCTGACTCCCCTGTGATTACACTCTGTGGTACAGCCAGACTCTCTTGCTATTGTACCCTGTGTTGGTAGAGTGTATGCCTCGGCTTCCAGCAGCTTCTCTCCAGCGGTACTTTCCTCCCACTGTTGTCAAGAATTCACTATTATAGCTAAGTGCTATCCCTGCGATCCCTAGCATCACTTAAAGGCTTTACCTACGATCTCTAGCATCATAAAGCACTTTAAGCCAACCCCTAATTACTGGTCTCAAACCAGTAGGAACTCAGAGACTTTCTTTGACGGTTATTGTTTTGTTGCACCTTCTATGACTTTTATTATTTAATAAAAACCTTAAAGTCACTTCCAATTGTCGTGGTCACGCCTTCGGGCATTGGTACTGCAGCTCCTGCACATGTCTAGGAGTCCCATCTCACCTCCTAAGTTCAGGTACCCGTCAGCCCCTACAACTGAGGCTTCCCGCTACCAACACCAGCCCTCAGTTGTGACATGCTGTATGGGCTGAGAAGGGGTGTATGGGCTGAGAAGAGGTGTATGGGCTGAGTAGTGGTGTATGGGCTGAGAAGTAGTGTATAGGTTGAGAGGTGGTGTAAGAGCTGAGAAGTGTATGAGCTGGAGGAGGATTGGTGTGATCCCGCACTGCTGATTTTGAACAATTAAGACAAATGCACTGATACCAACTATTATATTATACTTATGCTGAAAAATCGCAATTTATAGTAGTGTTGGTGGTGGTCCCCTGAGGAAAAATTATTATAATATCATGTGCGGAATGGCGAGAGATAAAAAATACCATTCAGAAATCCTGGCCTATTCTTCTCACAGACCCAGACCTAGAGGAAGCTCTCGAAGAGCAGGTTTCAATGAGCTGGAGACGGTCCCCGAATCTCAAAGATAAGCTGGTCAGAAGGCACTATGATGGAAGATCCCCCAAAACACCGATGATCAATGGTAGTTTCCCATGTGCTACATGCAAGATCTGTAAGCACATCCTTGAAAAAAATTCTGTAAAGGACAAATACAGTATGGAGCAGAACATGTAATAAAGGAATTTTTCAACTGTAAGACAAAGAATGTTATATACAGTACTTTATCACTTGTCCTTGCAACATATAATACGTTGGCATGACATCAAGGATGTTAAAACAACGTGCCTTAGAGCACACTGGCATGATCAGGAATGTGGATGTCAGATTCTTGCAGGTTTGGACTCCATTAAAGGAGCCACGCGTCGCCCCCAGCTTGAGTCAGGTAATTTCCCTCATCAGGATTTTCCAGAAGCAGCTGGAGAAATTGAAGGAGGAGCTAAGAATGAGCGATTCCGCAAAGTATGTGGAACTTGTGGATGGAGCCCTTCATTCGTTTTGCTGGGATTCAAGGGTGGTCAATCTGTTGAAATCAGAGCACTACATTTTGGCCACCGTGCTCGATCCTAGGTTTAAAGCCTACATTTTATCTCTCTTTCTGGCAGACACAAGTCTGCAGAGGTTCAAAGACCTGCTGGTGAGTAAATTGTCAACTCAAGCGGAACGTGACCGGTCAACAGCTCTTCCATCATTTTCCCCCTCAACTGGGGCTGCGAGGAAAAGGATAAGATTTCCTAGCCCGCCTGCTGGCAGTGATGCAGGGCAGTCAGGAGCGAGTGCTGACATCTGGTCCGGACTGAAGGACCTGCCAACGATTACTGACATGTCTACTGTCACTGCATTTGATTCTGTCACCATTGAAAGAATGGTGGAGGATTATATGAGTGACAGCATCCAAGTAGGCATGTCAGACAGTCCTTATGTATACTGGCAGGAAAAAGAGGCAATTTGGATGCCCATGCACAAACTGGCTTTATTTTACCTAAGTTGCCCCCTCCAGTGTATACTCCGAAAGAGTGTTTAGTGCATCCGGTAACCTTGTCAGCCATCGAGTAGGAGGTTGCTTCCACAAAATGTGGAGAATATGATGTTCATCAAAATGAATTATAAATTCCTCTGGGAAGACCTGTACCAGCAATTGCCTCCAGAAAGTACACAGGGACCTGTGATGGTGGATTCCAGTGGGGACGAATTAATACTCTGTGAGGAGGAGGATGTACACACTGAAAGGGGTGAGGAATCAGAGGATGAGGATGAGGTCGACATCTTGCCTCTGTAGAACCAGTTTATGCAAGGAGAGATTGATTGCTTCTTTTTTGGTGGGGGCCCAAACAAACTAGTCATTTCAGCCACAGTCATGTGGCAGACCCTGTCGCTGAAATGATTGGTTTGTTAAAGTGTGCATGTCCTGTTTATACAACATAAGGGTTGGTGGGTGGGCCCAAGGACAATTTCATCTTCCACCTCTTTTTCTTCTTTGCATCATGTGCTGTTTGGGGACTATTTTTTAAAGTGCCATCCTGTCTGACACTGCCATACAACTCCAGGGGTACTGCCGTATAAGTCCAGGGGTACTGCCATATACTGTAAATCTAGTCCAGTGATGCTGTCTTGTGCTGCATCAGTCCAGTGTTCCATGATGCTTTGTGCTACAAGAAAGATCAATTGCTCCCTTATCACACTTTATGTTGATGATCTCACTGTGGTAAAGAAGACCTAATTCACATAAAGTGTCTCTTATCCAAAGCGCTTCTTTTGAAGTTTCTGTGAGTGCCATGTACTCTGCCTCTGTTGTGGAAAGAGTAACTGTGGGTTGTGTCCTATTGGCCCAGCTTACGGCTGCACCTGCCAGTGCAAACAGGTATCCAGTATAAGAACGTCTATCATCCTCATCTGATCACCGATCGGTGTCACAGAATACTTTAAAGCTGGTATCTGATGATCTTGTAATTTTCAGCTTTAGTGAACTTGTACCTTTGAGGTACCTTAGTATTCTTTTTACTGCAATCCAGTGTTGTCTCCCAGGTTTATTTGCGAACTGACTTGGTGACATGGCCTTGACCATCTCTGTACTTTTATCAATAGGAGTACTTACTGGTTTTGCATCTGTCATTCCATACTTGGAAATTATTTCCTCAATGTTTGTTTGTTGGTCAATTGTTATAGTTCCCTCTTGCAGGTTTTATACAATTTTCATACCTAATAGATGATTTGCAGGGCCTAGAACTTTAACTTGAATCTTTGTTTAAGCTGGTGCTTGATGTCAGTGATGTTATCTTATTGACCTGCCTAAAATAAATCATCCACATAGACAGCTACTGTATGATAAACAATTTTTCTTTGGTGGTTTTGTGGTATAGGCAGTGATCAGTCTCTGACCTAACAAAGTTCATTTCTAGTAATGCTGCATCCAACTTTACATACCAGCAACGACCGCTTTCTTTGAGGCCATATAGCGACTTCTTTAAGAGACAAACTTTCCCTGTCTGGAATATGTCCATATCATAATGTTCAGGTGGTTCCATATAAATTTCCTCAATCAATTCTCCATTTAGGAGTGCGGAATCAAAGTCTAGATGATATAACAGAGTACTGTTATCATTTAGTGCTGACAGCTCTGTATCAATTGCTGACTTCCACTCTGTCCAATCACTGCTTGACTGTGCTTCCTGTATATTTTGATGTTCACAGTAAGCTATGTTTGCTCCTCGTGGAACTCCTGTTCTCTGACTTGTTCTCCGCTTTGACACTCTCAGATTCAGACACGCTTTCTACTGCCGGTACATCCAATAATACATTTTGTTGTTGCTCCACTGCTCCATTTAGTGGTGCTGTCTTGTAGAATACCACATCTCTGCATTTAAGAAGATGTTTAGTTGTAACATCCCAAAGTCTGTATCCTTTGCTTTCGTCGTAGTATCCGTGCATTATGCATTCTATGGATTTTGGATCTAGCTTTCTCCTTTTCTCCTTTGGTACTGTATATGTGCAAAAGCTTTGCTGCCAAAGACATGAAGATGACTGGTACTTGGCTTTTTCCTGGACCATGCCTCCAGTGGCGTTTTACCTTTGACGGCCACTATAGGTGCTCGATTCTTTAGGTATACTGCAGAAGATACTGCTTCTGCCCAAAACTTCTTTTCCAGGCCAGCATTACTTTGCATAGTCCGTGCTCTCTCAACAATTGTGCGGTTTGCCCGCTCACTCACGCCATTCTGTTTTGTTGTGTAGGCAATTGTTAGCTGATGCTTTATATGACATATTACCTAAGGAATACAGCTAAGACTTTGTTATCATACTCTCCACTGTTGTCTAATCTCAGGATCTTTAGTTTCAGACCTGTCTGATTCTCCACCAGGTTTTTGTACTTCACAATTTTGTTAACAACTTCACTTTTATCCTTAAGGAAGTACACGTGTGTCATTCTTGTGGTGTCATCAATGAGAGTCATGAAATACCTGTAGTCACTGATTGATTTTTCCTCCATTGGACCACCACACATCTGTGTGCACTAGAGCTAACGGTGTCTCTGCTCTATTAACTGACTGTGGAAATGGGTTGCGAGTTTGCTTGCCTTTTATGTTTCTCTCACACATGGGTCTCTCAGCGTTGCTCATGGTGATCCCTGTTACCATTCCATCTAGCAGTTTCTGGACGTTGTCATAACCCAGATGACCCAAACGTTTGTGCCACAGCTCCATTGACTGTTTTTCCTCAGTAGCCATCAGTGCAGTACACTTCTCAGTGTCCAGGACATACAGTATAGTTGGTCGCACTGGGTTGCTGAAGCAATAACAGTCCCTTTTTTATCCTGTACCATACACTTGCCCTTCTGAAACTGGACTTTGTAGCCTTTTTCCTCTAGGATGCTGGTAGCATTGAGATTACATCCTAAATCAGGCATGTACAACACATCTTGGATATCTGTAACAACTGTCTCACCTCCAATTGTTAAACGTACTGTGAGTGTTCCAGCTTGTAATGCAGTAAGGGCCTTATTTCCAATCCCTCTAACTGCAGTGGGAACACACGGTGTTAAAGAATTAAACCAATACTTATTGCAACTGAAATGTCTAGTGGCCCCCGAGTCCATGTACCAGCAATCCTTCCTGTGACTGTCTGCTACATTCAATGCTGACTCGTTTGGTTTGTCACACTGCTTCTGCGCACCACTGGAATTTCTCATTCTGCATTCTGAAGCTTTATGTCCTATCTTGTGACATACAAAACACTTGAATTTGTGCTTTCTGGACTTTGTGCACTTTGTGATCAAGGCAGAACCTTCAGCTATGGTCTCGATGGGAATACATTCTTGGAACTGGAGCAACTTGGCTCTTACAATCTCCGTTGTCAGTTTAGTGTCGTTTGACTCTAACACAACCACTAAAAACTCAAATTCTGGCATCAGATTTTGTAACATAGCCATTGTGACTTCTTCCTCATCTACCTGTGCCCCCACAGGTGCCAACTGCTGAGCTATCGACATTAACTTATCAATGTAATCGTTCATGTCCTTGCAGGCACTCAGTTTCGTTCCATAGAGCATGCGTCTTAAACTTATCCTTCTCATTAGACCTTTATCTTCATATGCATTTTGCAGGGCTGTTCACATGTCCTTTGCTGACACTTTCCCACTGACTACTGTATAGACATGCTGCTCCACAGTTAAACCTAACGTCCCGATGGCTCTGTCTACGTCATCTGGGTTTGGACCTACTCCCGGGTCTATAGTAACCTTCCACAACTTTTCCTGCTTAAACTGTATCTCCATGGCAAACTTCCATGTAGCATAGCTCTGAGCTTTTCAGCTTAGCAAAGTTCATGCTGTGCCCTGTATTATACATCCTTTCTGCACTTGTATAAAATGTCACTTTAAACTGTGTCACTATAATTATTCAACAGCACTCAAGGGGTTAATCTTCAAGTACATGTGGGTCTGGGCGTGGGAATGGGACCATAACCTGTTGGCAGAGTGTACTGGGCTATCTGGTCCAGTGACGTCAGTCCACACACCTAGTGACCTAAACAGTTATGCAAGTTTATTTAGTGTACACAGGTGACTCAGATGAAACACTGATAGCGGTAATCAGGAGCCCATATATCACACAAGGTAACAGCATTAGGTAGTGGTACTTGTCAGGAGATGTCTGTGGTGGTGAAGCATGGAGGATTGGGCTGACTCCCACTGTAGAGAAGATGATGCATGCACTGGAACACTGTGAGTCTCTGTAGCTGCTCCCAGTCTCAGCTCTGCACACTTGTACACCAGGACTCTGTCTCTCAGTCTCTCTGTGTGTGTCACACTCTCCTCATTCTCTCTGAGATGGAGGAACAGGAACTAACATCATATAACTCCACCTCTGAGTGACTCCTGGCACTAAAGGTCTGACACTAGTGGATGCACCCATAGACTGATACACAGAAGGAGACAGGTACAGAGTGCACCATATCCTAACAATAAGTTCCACCGTTGCATAACCCACCCATGAAAGATACCAGGTGTGGCAGCCATCTTATCTTAGGTGCACTACAAAGGTTAAAATTTGTGAGATAGTCCATACAAGGAACTTTTAGGGATCTAAGGGGTTCTATGTATTAACATTGGTTTTTCCTCTGCGAAAAAGCTGTTCCTGCTTCGTCTGCAAAGTACTGGCGATGCAGGAGTTAGCAACCGTGATTGTTACTATTAGTCTACCCAACAAAGAGGATGAACAGTAATCTCACACTCTCAGCGTTGAGAGTCCAGGCTCATAGTGCTCCCTGATGGGTTTACTGTGCATGTGCCAACTCAGTTGTCCAGTCAGATACTGGCCTGCTGTGATTGGTCATTTTATATCTACTTCTGTGGAACATGGAGCTCCCCTTTCTCTTCCTCTAGTGTCTCGGTAACACCCGACCTCCGCCCTAGATTGCTTCCACAGGCATAACATCTGAATCCACTAGGCTTGCAACCATGGGTGGTCACATAGGATGGGAATAGGATCACCCTCCAGCAGAGCTCGTACTGTGACAGCTGCTAGGAACTCACCGACACCATCGTCCTAGAGATGTGCTGGGTGCAGGACGTGGTCATCTATGCAGAGAGGGTCATCTACTACCTGTGCATCTTACTGGGGGATCCCTCCGACCCTCGGGTGCTCTCACAGGTCATTCCGCTTTTCCAGAACTCCCAGCTGTGTCTGTACTGCCTGCTGGAGATCTAAAGGAGCAGTCAGGAAGTCCTATCCCAGAGGGGCAGCACAGGAGACCCTATCACTGGTCTAAACTGCAGGAAGGGCAGATAACGACAAACCTCTGAGATGAAGTCAGAGCTGGAGAGAAGCACAGTCAGTGAGTCATCTCAGACTTTAGTAAAAACTGAGGGAAATATCGCAGCCATAACAACCTATGGAAGTGCAATATTCAGACCAAAATTTAGCACAGGCAGTTAAAGAACAGTGTAAATCCATATTGAGAAGCGATATGTAGAAGAATTTTCAGTATTTTTTTGTTTTTTAGACATATCTCCTGATGGTACGTACTGTAGACCCCTAAGGGGTCTATGTACTAAGTCTTGGGGCCAGATGTACTAAGCCTTGATAAATGATAAAGTGGAGAGTGATAAATTACCAACCAACCAGGTCCTAGCTGTCATTTTTCAAACACAGCCTGTAACATGGTAGTTAGGGGCTGATTGGCTGGTACTTTATCTCTGTTCACTGTATCTCTCTCCAAGGCTTAGTAAATAGACCCTCATGACATACATGGGTTACTGAAGAACAGCTCTCTCTGCCACTCAGGCAATTCTGGGACATTATTTTCTTTGAGGCATAGTGGGACTATCAGGTCTGGTATGGCAATTTTAGGGAATTATTTTCAGTGAGTCATTGGGGGATTATCAAGTCAGGGGGCAGTTTTGGTGCATTATTTCTATTGAGAGTTTAGGGGAAGGGTTCAGGTCTGTGGGGGGGTCATATTTGGGGCATTATTTTCATTGAGGTATTGGGAGATTATACAGTGCATCCGGGAAGTATTCATAGTGCTTCACTTTTTCCACATTTTGTTATGTTACAGCCTTATTCCAAGATGGAATACATTCATTTTTTCCCTCAAAATTCTACAGGGGTCAGTCTTGGGGCATTATTTTCAATGAGAGATTTGGAGGTTGGTTGGGAACATTTGGGGCTTTATTTTCATTAAGGGATTGGGGTGTTGCAAGGTCAGGTCAGTTGGGACATTCATAGTGTTTTTAATTTGTTTTAATGAAACAAGTAAATAGTTAAATATAGTTCTACTGTGGTGTAACGTGTATAAGAGTTTCCTACCATGATGTAACGTGTATAAGCAGCTCTGCTGTGATGGAACATGTATAAGTGGCTTTACTGTGGTGTAACGTGTATAAGAGTTTCCTACCATGATGTAACGTGTATAAGCAGCTCTGCTGTGATGGAACATGTATAAGTGGCTTTACTGTGGTGTAACATGTATAAGCAGCTGTACAGTGTGGCGTAACATGTATAAGCAGCTGTACAGTGTGGCGTAACATGTATAAGCAGCTGTACAGTGTGGCGTAAAATGTATAAGGAGTACTACTGTGTGGTTAATGTGAATAACGGACACTACTGTGCGATGTAATGTGAATTGGTACTATTCTGTGATCACACCCCTTTCACATGAAGCCACGCCTCTATATTTTAGTTGCACGCACAGTCCATATTTTAAACATGGGGGTTACCCAAAGGAAACTTTCGCCCTGAGCTCCATAATGTCTACAACTGGCCCTGTCACGAATTTAGGATTTTTAAATATTTTTTCTTTTCAAATGTAACAAGCCACAGCATCTTGGCTAGTACCCCAATTCAGTACAGGGGAGGGGGGCAACAAAACAAACCTTGCTCCGGGCACCATGGCAACTAGCTACACCTCTGAACTAGATCCATGTGTTGTTCATCCAGCCCATTACAAACTATCTAAGGCAGCCATCTGGGGCGCACTGCGTAGGTTACTCCTGGCAGGGTGTGCAATTTGCAGATGTATAACATCCAGATGGAGGGTAAAACGAATAGGGTAACTGAATGCAACAGCATAAAATGGCAGGATCAGAAAGGGTATGCCTTCCTAATTTTTGCAGTATAACCACCATAAAAAACTGTATTCACATTTATCCATCATGCTACCATGACAAACCCTGGGGTATATTTACTAAAATTCGAATTTTTCCGAATGAGGTTAAAGTTCAAACACGAATGACATCGAAAGTGTAAATTTGCAACTTTTTGAATTTATTACGACTAATTTACTAAGCTGTCGTATTCTGCATTTTCATATTTACCGATGTCGATGTCATTCGTATTTTTTGGCAGTGTTTTACGGGAGTGAATTGTAAAACACTACCGACTTTAACATAATGAATCTCGGCCGGATCTGTGAGATCTGTGCTGGGCTTCATTGTGCACCTTTCGTAAAAATTAAAACATTGTTAAAAATAAAAAATAAAAATGCGTGGGGTCCCCCCTCCTAAGCAAAACCAGCCTCGGGCTCATTGAGCCGGTCCTGGTTGAAAAAATTTTGGGGGAAAAGTGACAGGGGTTCCCCCATATTTAATCAACCAGCACCGGGCTCTGCGCCTGGTCCTGGTTCCAAAAATACGGGGGACAAAAAGCATAGGGGTCCCCCGTATTTCTGAAACCAGCACCAGGCTCCACTAGCCAGATACATAATGCCACAGCCGGGGGACACTTTTATATTGGTCCCTGCAGCCCTGGCATTACATACCCAACTAGTCACCCCTGGCCGGGGTACCCTGGAGGAGTGGGAACCCCTTAAATCAAGGGGTCCCCCCCCTCCAGCTACCCAAGGGCCAGGGGTGAAGCCCGAGGCTGTCCCCCCCATCCAAGGGCGGCGGATGGGGGGCTGATAGCCTTTTTGTCAAAATGTGAATATTGTTTTTAGTAGCAGTACTACAAGTCCCAGCAAGCCTCCCTCGCAAGCTGGTACTTGGAGAACCACAAGTACCAGCATGCGGAGGAAAACCGGGCCCGCTGGTACCTGTAGTACTACTACTACTAAAAAAATACCCCAATAAAAACAGGAGACACACACCTTGAAAGTAAAAGTTTATTACATACATCCACACCACCAAACATACATACTTACCTATGTTCACACGAGGGTCGGTCCTCTTCTCCATGTAGAATCCATGGGGTACCTGTAGGAAAAATTATACTCACATAATCCAGTGTAGATCGGTCCTCTTCTGTTCTATTTGTAATCCACGTACTTTGCAAAATAAAAAAACGGACACCCGACCACGCACTGAAAGGGGCCCCATGTTTTCACATGGGACCCCTTTCCCCGACTGCCAGGAATCCCCCCTGACTGCTGTCTAAGAGGGTTCCTTCAGCCAATCAGGGAGCGCCACGTCGTGGCACCCTCCTGATTGGCTGTGTGCTCCTGTAGTGTCTGTCAGGCAGCACACGGCAGTGATACAATGTAGCGCCTATGCGCTCCATTGTAACCAATGGTGGGAACTTTGTGGTCAGCGGTTGACCGAAAGTAACCTCACCGCTAACCACAAAGTTCCCACCATTGGTTACAATGGAGCGCATAGGCGCTACATTGTATCACTGCCGTGTGCTGCCTGACAGACACTACAGGAGCACACAGCCAATCAGGAGGGTGCCACGACGTGGCGCTCCCTGATTGGCTGAAGGAACCCTCTTAGACAGAAGTCAGGGGGGGTTCCTGGCAGTCGGGGAAAGGGGTCCCATGTGAAAACATGGGGCCCCTTTCAGTGCGTGGTCGGGTGTCCGTTTTTTTATTTTGCAAAGTACGTGGATTACAAATAGAACAGAAGAGGACCGATCTACACTGGATTATGTGAGTATAATTTTTCCTACAGGTACCCCATGGATTCTACATGGAGAAGAGGACCGACCCTCGTGTGAACATAGGTACGTATGTACGTTTGGTGGTGTGGATGTATGTAATAAACTTTTACTTTCAAGGTGTGTGTCTCCTGTTTTTATTGGGGTATTTTTTTAGTAGTAGTACTACAGGTACCAGCGGGCCCGGTTTTCCTCTGCATGCTGGTACTTGTGGTTTTCCAAGTACCAGCTTGTGAGGGAGGCTTGCTGGGACTTGTAGCACTGCTACTAAAAACAATATTCACATTTTGACAAAAAGGCTATCAGCCCCCCATCCGCCGCCCTTGGATGGGGGGGACAGCCTCGGGCTTCACCCCTGGCCCTTGGGTGGCTGGAGGGGGGGAACCCCTTGATTTAAGGGGTTCCCACTCCTCCAGGGTACCCCGGCCAGGGGTGACTAGTTGGGTATGTAATGCCAGGGCCGCAGGGACCAATATAAAAGTGTCCCCCGGCTGTGGCATTATGTATCTGGCTAGTGGAGCCCAGTGCTGGTTTCAGAAATACGGGGGACCCCTACGCTTTTTGTCCCACGTATTTTTAGAACCAGGACCAGGCACAGAGCCCGGTGCTGGTTGATTAAATATGGGGGAACCCCTGTCACTTTTTTACCCATATTTTTTCAACCAAAACCGGCTCAATGAGCCCGAGGCTGGTTTTGCTTAGGTGGGGGGACCCTACGCATTTTATAACAAAAAATTTAACACTTTCCCACCCCTTCCCACTGATAAACATGCACGGATCTCATGGATCCGTGCATGCCTATCAGAACACGGTAAAAAAAAAGCAGGTCTGTTTTATTTTAGCACTTTTTTACGATTTGTATTTTTTCACGTCAGTGTTTGGCTATTGCCGGCAGTGTTTGTGAATTACACTTTTTAGTACATGACCGAGTTCTACCAAATTTCAGGCGTATTTGACCGATGGTGTATTAATTCGTCATTTTTTTTTTTGAGTTCCAAAAAAATACGAATGCCCTCATCACTGCCGTGATTTGAGTTTAGTAAATTTCCGAGATGACACTTGGAAGAAAAAACACTGTCTCGGTCAAAATCGGGACCTTAGTAAATAATATACCCCCTTGTCTCTCCCAAGAAAAATGTAAATATGTACATTTAGTTTAAGAAAAAAAAGTTAATTCTGCCACCCGAAATGCTAAGTAATTGTCTCAGTCAAGAGGGGGAGACCTTCCGGTGTTTATGAAGCTAAAGAACAAATCATGTAATTTAAGCATCATTAGCAAACATGGTAAATCACAATAACTTACAGTTTACATCAAGAAAATAAGACATTTTAACTTAATTTCCTTCATTTTGCTGTTCCCAAATTTGCTGCCTAAGACAGATGTCTAGTATTGCCTCATTCTAGGCAGTGTCCCGCTGAGAGTAAATGGCGTGTTTGTTTTGCTTTAAAACATAGGCATATCATCACTCGGTTAAGCACTAATTAACAGTAAATTATTTTGTGCTGAATAATTAAGTAATTAATGTCATTAAATAACTAATGTAAGCTCAGGGAAAGTTTCTTTGCAGAAGTTATTTTTAGATATTCTCAACTAACTCTTAAAGAAGAACATCTAAATGAAGAAGAGCAGTTAAGCAATCAGGTGCTATTTGCACAAGGCGTTTCGGGTTTTTTTTTGCACCGAATGATGTCTACATGGGACTAAAGGTTGCAAAAGTTTCTGTTGCTTTTCTAAATCTTTTTCAAGTTTATTTCATTAAAAGGAGATTTAGGAACGTTAGAATTGTTCTGATGCATTTGCTGCTGGACCCTTCCCATCTCAGTATCTTCAGTATTCACTGAGTCTCTGTGCAGCAGTGGTGACAAAATGGATGTCCAAGTTGTTTTCAGTCACCACTGAAGACCTTATAAACTAGGCAGTTCAGTAATCGAGGCCTATTTGTTTCACAGGGGTGTCCCTAAGTCTAATTGCACCATGTGGGAGAAAATTGGGAGCGCCCCACCCAACTACTGTATAGCCATAATAAATATTTTAATTATAATTATTTATATTATTGAAAAACACGCATTGGCCCACACAGGCAAAAAAGACACACACATTGGCCCCCACAGGAAAAACAACAACATATGCACTGGGCTCCACAGGGAAAACACACAATGTTCCAGACAGGGAAACACACACACACACACACACACACACACACACACACACACACACACATTGCCCCCCACAGGAAAACACACACACACACACACACACACACACTTCACCCTTACAGAAACAAAATGCACATTGGCCCCCACAGAAAAACACACTGGACCCCACATGGTAAAACTTACACACACTTTAATTGCACCATTCCCTCCTCCTGCATCCCTAGCCAGATGACAGCTGCTACCCCCTCCTCACAGCAGACATGCATGAAAACAAGCATGTAGAAGCAGCACAGCGGGCGTTCAGTCTGCTGGAGGTAGGTACACAACTTGGTGGGCCCCATCACTGTTGTGTACCTACACTGTTGTGTGCAGGCCCTCTAGATCAGGAGCTGCACGGACTGCACATTGAAGTTCATGTTCAAGCAGGTAATGCGGGACAGCAAGAAGAGTGGAGGGCGGGTAGCTGCTGGTGCCGGGTGGTCTCTTGGGACTCCAGGTGCATATTGGGAGTGGTATATATAGTAGTTATGACTTACTGCCTGCTCCAGGAGAAAGCAAGACTGTGTGCCAGTCTGCAGGGAGCCTCAGTGCAGGTGCATGCGTGGGGTGGGCGTGCGGCAGATTCCAGCCACCAGGTGAGCGCCCCGCCGTGGGGTGGGCCTGGGGCCCTCATGGCTAAGATTGATGTTAAATTGGCTTTTCGTCTGCTCCCGCTTCACCCTGATTCATTTAGGTTTATGGGCTTCCGCATCGGGACCGAATATTTAATTGACAAGTGCTTGCCAATGGGGTGTTCTGTTTCCTGTGCCTTTTTTAAGAAGTTCAGCTTCTTCTTGCATTGGTGTGTGGAGTTTTCGTTGGGAGGTTGGGGTCTCACCCATTACTTAGACAACTTCCTTTGCGTTGGCCTGGCAGGTTCCGATCGTTGCTCAGAGCTCCTTTTTAGTTTGCGGGCCTTGTTCTATCATTTTGGCATCTCGATCACAGCTGAGGAGACGGAATGCCCTGTGTCATGTTTTTCTTTTTTGGGGATCCAAATAGACACCGCGGCGGGCTGTTGCAGCCTGCCCCGTGACAAAGTGGAGAAGTTGCACGAGTGCATCCTGCAGTGTGTGGCAGCGCGTAAGGTTACGCTTTGGCAGGCCCAATTGCTTTTGGGCCTGTTGAATTTTGCTTGCAGAGTCATCCCGATAGGCAGACTCTTTTGTCAAAAGTTGAAGCGGGCTACGGCTGAGGTCACCAGGTCCCATCACTTGATTAGATTATCTTCAGAGTTAAAGCGGGATTTGGCCATTTGGGCTTCGTTTCTGGACAACTTTAATGGTGTTCGGATCTGATTGGCTCCTACTGTCGATAATTCTAGCTTGCAGTTATTCACGGATGCAGCAGGGTCTGTGGGTTTTGGCTGTTATCTTCCTGGTTCTTGGTGCGCTGCTTCTTGACCACGGTGCTGGTTTGAGAGGGGTTTGACTAAAGATCTTTTGCTGTTGGAACTCTTTGCTATCATGGTAGTCATGGAAGTTTGGGGCAGACAGTTGCGCGATCGCAGCATCCTGTTCAGGTGTGATAATCTGGGCGTGGTGCACGCGGTCAATAATCAGCGGGCCAAATCATTCTTGGTACTGCGCATTTTGGCTTAGTTGACACTGCAATGCTTTCGCTACAATGTGCTCTTTCAGGCGCACCATGTCCCTGGGGTGGATAATGGCGTGGCCGATGCGTTATCTAGGTGCCAATGAGAAAAGTTTTGCGTACTTGCGCCGCTTGCTGATATTGTTGGGGTTCTTTGCCCCTCTTATGTTTGGCAGGTGATCCAGCGGGATTGGAAGGGTTAGTGGAGCATTCCATCACCCCGAGTACACTTCGGGCGTATCGCCAGGCTTGGACAGAGTGGATCTCATTCTCCGATGGGCTGGGGCTTTCAGGTAGGAGCGAGCATCGCAAGATGATTTCTTTTATTTGGCAGCTCTATGTCTCTGGGAGATCCAGAGCAGTAATCTCCCGTTACCTGGCCGGCATTTCCTTTTTAACAAAGCTTAAAGGGGCTCCCGATTTTACAAAAAGCTTTCTGATTACGAAAGCCTAAAGGTTGGGTGCGGGTTGTCCATGTTCCTCCTGATAGCAGGCGTCCCCTTGATGCATCACTTCTCTCTGCTATACTGGTTGCAGTTGAGAACATAGCCGACTCGGCTTTTGAGTCCCTGCTGTTTCGTTTGGCTTTCTCTATGGCTTACTATGGTGTTTTTTGGGTTTCGGAGCTGGTTGCCCCCTCCAAAAGGTAGGATGCAATTTTGCTTCGCTCGGACGTGCGGATTGACGAGAGGTCACTGTGGTGTCGGATTCGTCGGTATAAGACGGATCAGATATCTCGGGGGAAATGGGTTTCCTTGGGTCCTTCATTTTCTTTGTGCGTCTGCCCAGTGTCTCTGGCTGTTCATTATGCTTCGGTCAGGCCTTCCTCGGAGGGTTCTTGGTTGTTGCATTATGATGGCTCGCCTCTAACTAAATACCAGTTTAGTTGGATGCTGCGTTGCATCCTCACCAGCGTTGGCCTTTCCCCTCGCGACTCTGGCACTCATTCCTTTCATATAGGCGCCACCACATCGGCGGCAGCGGCATGTTTGCCCATCGATGATATCAAAGTTTGGGTCGTTGGAGGTCTACCTGTTATAAGTGTTATATTAGGCCTGATCTTTTGTGTTAATGTTTACAGTGGGTTCAGTTGTGTGTGTCGTGTTCACCTGTTATGCTTGGTGTTTGTTTCCCCTGTCCATCCTACTCGGGTATTAGCTACTTACTGCTGCTGGCAGCGGTGAGTCCGGAGTTTTTTAACGATTTTTTACCTGACCTGACGAAATTAATTCGGCTTTCTTGATTCTGATTCGGCTAATTGGCTTCCATTATACGTCCCTCAGCAGGCTTTACGTTTTTTACTCCAGTCGAGTTTTAGCTGTGTGCCCCGATAGGGAAGGTTTACGTATCTTTTTGGAGGATCTGTTTGTTGGGGTGTCTTCAGTACGTTAAGTTTTGGTGCGGGGCGAAGTTACTGGGAGCAGCAACTTTGCTTTGGCGGGAAAGAATGGCAGGTTACCTGTTTTTAGGTCATAGCTAGATGTTTACTGGTTATTTTGGGTTTGTTTGGTGGGCTCACCTTCGTTGACTGTATGCATCTGCTGGATCACCCGGTCGGGGACAGCGTCAAGATAGAAGGTTGAGTGGATACCGTTTGTTGTTAGGTTGAGTGTTAAGTTGGTACATTTGTACGGGTTGGGGTAGAAGTTAGCCGTTCTTTCTTGGCCACCATTATTTAATCCTTTATTTACGCATTTAATTTAGTGTTATTAATAAATCAGATAACAATTTCTGCCAAACCTAAGTCTCTGAGTCTTTATTTTAGAATTATGTTAAGTGTTAAGGGTTTATTCACACACACATGGCATCCATCAGCCGGTAGGATGTTTAATGCAATTGTGCATGCATGGCTAATGTCACAAGCGCATAGTGATTTCATCAGTAGGGGATCCAGAGAAGTCTAATGCCTATTGCTGAGTATAGCAATCTCCATTCTGAGATGTCATAAGCCAGTGACAAAAATGTAAACTTTTTGAAACTTGATAAATTGAGTAAAGTTGACATCCCTATACTATAGATAATGAAATAAAGATAGCCATTCACATGAATTTTGACTTATAAATACATAGACACCTTAATTATGACATAGGTTTGTTAGATTAAAGAAAACCTGTTATTCTCTCTGGATTTTTGTTTCTCATATCATCCTAATTAGTAATATCATATGTCTTCTATAATGAAAGCAAGAAACCACAACAGGACTAATTTTATGACCTTAAAAAGGGATAGTGGAATGCGTGTTTCCCTGGATCATGGATGTGATTTGGAATATCTGGGGGATACATGGTCAGGCTGGGGTTAAGTTTAGGATTATCGGGAAGTACATACTGTTTCCATTTTGTAATCACCTGTGAGTCCCTCAAGGACTAAAATAAGGAACTGCACTCCCTCCTCATGTTACCACATCAAGTGCACGCAGGGGCGTTTAAGAGAGGAGGAGGCCCGTGTGCAGCCTTCTGCTTAAGGGGCCCCGTCCTCTCTGACTGATGCACAGGATTTAATACTTACCTCTCCGGAGTCCCCCGGCGGTGCCATCCTTCTCCGCTGCAGCGGCAATAGAGTCTGAGAACAGACTCTATTGCATATGCGCAAACCTCCAGGAACACGGCGCGGCGGCCATTTTCCCGAAGATTTTACTAATGCGCATGCGCAAAACTCCTGAAAAATGGCCGCCGTGCCATCTTTCCGGAGTTTTCAGCAGGCGCAATAGAGTTTGTTCCCCCTAGTGTTCAAACTCTATTGCGCTGCCGAAAAGGGATGGCTTCGATGAGGAACTTCAGAGAGGTAAGTATTAAGCAAATGGGTGCAGTGTGTGCCTCTCACACACTGAACCCATTATAGAAACGCCAATGAGTGCACGAGAGACAATCCCATCCTATCGGTTTCGTGAACTTCTGTGAGTTGCTTCTGTACCCAGCATGAACACTATTTTGTGCACAGTACCCACTGAAATGTTCAGTTGACCAGTGATATCACTCACTCACTCACTCACTCACTCAAATGCGTCTGTCCTCCTGAATCAGACCTTCAATGCAGCATAAATTGTCATGTGTGGTGGATATGCTTGGATGGCTGGATCACTGCTTATCTCGAACATCTGTCCTGCTATTATCAAAGGCAGTGCGCCAAACCCAAACCTGTTTCGTGACAACTGATGTTGGGACAGTTTAACTGATATAAGGAGCAGTCTAATGGCCATGAGAGGAAGCAGTGGTCTTCCTGCTCTGGCATGGCGGGGAATTAGAATGAAATAGAGAACATTACACATGAGAGAGGTCTTACTTCTTTACTTATTGAACCACCCTTGTACATTTCATCACAGACACCTTGTCACCAGTGGCGTAACTAGAAATTTTTCTCCCCCAAGCCAAAAAATTCTTCGGCGCCCCCCCCCCCCCATAATTGGCACTAGGAAAGGGACAAACATGTGCGCGCCAAAGGCGCGCGGTGCCAAAAAGGGGCGTGGTTTTGTTTAAATGGGCGCGGCTTCGCATAAAGAGGCGTGGCATTGCAGGAATGGACTACCTTATACCCCAGTTTTGCAACCTGCACGCCCAGACGTTAGCCACCACAGGAAAGAAAAATAATCCTGATTCATGCCCCTTACATTATTTGTCATTTTTCCTCCTTATAGTAATGCCCAGTATACATTATGCCACATACTGCAAAGGCCCTCAGACATTATGCCACACACAATAATGCACATGACACAATATGCACACACCGTAATGCCCCCGACACATTATGCCACACACCGTAATGTCTATGACACATTATGACAGGAATCGCAATGCCCGTTATACATTATGCTACACACTGCAATGACCCTGAGACATTATACCACATACCACAATGCCCGTGATCTAGTATACCATACACCGTAATGCCTGTGACACATACCGCAATGCCCGTTATACCCTATGCCACACTGCAATGCCCCTGAGACATTATACCACATACCACAATGCCCGTGATATAGTTTGCCACACACCGTAATGCCTGTGACACATTCTGACACACACCGCAATGTCCGTGATACATTATGCCACACACCGTAATGCCCATTACACATTAAGTCCTACATTAAGGCTTCTAATTACTTTTAAATTACCTGCTCATTGCCAGGGGTTTCATGCTCTTGGTTCCATGCACGGTGCCAGGGGTTTTCATGCTCAGGGTGTCATGCTCGTTGCCAGGTGTTTCATGCACTCGGTGTCATGCTCGTTGCCAGGGGTTTCATGCACTGGGTGTCATGCTCATTGCTAGGGGGTAGTGCTTGTTGCTAGGGCTGTGCTCCCAGTGCCACATATGTCCTCAGTGCCAGATATTCCCCCACGGTGCCAGGTACTCACATGCCCCCAGTGCCAAATATAGCCTCTCCCCCCAGTGCCACATATGCCCCCAGTGCCAGATATTCCCCCACAATGCCAGGTGCTCACGTGCCCCCAGTGCCAAATATAGCCCCCCATGTGCCAGGTACACATACAGTGCCATATATGCCCCCTCAGTGCCCCCCCAGTGCCATATATGCCCCCTCAGTGCCTCCCCAGTGCCATATATGCCCCCTCAGTGCCCCCCAGTGCCATATATGCCCCCTCAGTACCCCCCAGTGCCATATATGCCCCCTCAGTGCCCCCCCAGTGCCATATATGCCCCCTCAGTGCCCCACCAGTGCCATATATGCCCCCTCAGTGCCATATATGCCCCCTCAGTGCCGCCCCAGTGCCATATATGCCCCCTCAGTGCCCCCCAGTACCATCTATGCCCCCTCAGTGCCCCGCAGTGCCATATATGCCCTCAGTGCCCCCCAGTGCCATATATGCCCCCTCAGTGCCATATATGCCCCCTCAGTGCACCCCGCAGTGCCATATATGCCCCCTCAGTGCCATATATGACCCCTCTGTGCCCCCCCAGTGCCATATATGCCCCCTCAGTGCCCCCAGTGCCATATATGCCCCCTCAGTGCCATATATGCCCCTCAGTGCCACCCCAGTGCCATATATGCCCCCTCAGGCCATATATGCCCCCTCAGTGCCCCCCCCCTGTTCCATATATGCCCCCTCAGTGCCCCCCAGTGCCATATATGCATACCTCCCGCAGTGTCCCGCGATGGGGGGGGGCAGTTGGGAGTCTCCTACAGTCACTGCTCTGCATAGCAGAGCAGTAGTGAATAGACGCTGTGCGCATGCGCACAGCGTCTATTCAGCGCAGACAGTGGGAGAGAGGGCATGCCAGCAGCTCACAGAGCGCTGGGCATGCCCCCTCAGTGACGAAACGGGGGCGTGACCCGCGACCGCGGGTCCTCCGCGAAGCCACGCCCCCTTTTCATAGGACACGCCCCCCGACACGCCGGAGACTCAGAGGGACACAGGAGAGGCGCACGCTGTGCCCTCCGTGTCCCTACTTCACAGCGGGGGGCTAGTGACAACAGATTGACATGCGGACGTTCGTCCGCATGTCAATCTGCTCTAAATCAGTGGCGGCGCCCCCGCAGCCCCTCGCCCCCAAGCCACCGCGAGGGCTGCGGGGGCAGTAGTTACGCCACTGCTTGTCACAACTGAGGGCTGAGGCTGACCTAGGGAAGCCTCAGGTGTAGAGGCTTCCGTGAAGGTGGACCGGGACGGTAGAATTGGGTTCCTAGACATACAGAAGATCTAGCACCATCTGCCCGAAGGCGTGACCACAACAACAAAGTTATAAAAATAAAAGTCAGTTTACTGAACACACAGTATAGACACCTTGGTTATGCAATGACTTCAACAGTAGATGTGCAGAGAGATATTACAGTACAGTTCCTGGAAGCGCAGAGGTAATAAGTGCTGTGGCTTTGCAAAACAGTATGTTAAAGTCCTTGCCAAATCCGGAGCTGGTAAGTCCGTATGCCACAGCTAACCGCTGAAGTGAGGAACGAGCTGGTACTGCCCAGCAGATGATACACAGAGGCTGGGGTAAACACAGGTGCACAGAAGTTGATATGGTACTTGGTAAAACTGCAGAGAATACCGGATGGAACCGGTGTGAACAAAAGGTGTACTGAACTCACCGCTGAAGTTTAGAGTCCGATGGTGAGTATCGATGGAGACTGTGGTTCAATGTTGTGAGGTCACAGATGCAGAGCGATATTGGAATACTGCTGGTAATGTAGAATGATACAGGAGATAATGTAGAACACCGCTTGAAGGTTGATAGTGATCCAGGAACACTGTAGAAAGCTACTAGCCAATGGTGAATTCACTATGAAGCATAGAGAGCGATGCTGCAGGGAATAGAAGATAGAAGTGCTACCAGGACACTGCTGGAGGTGAAGCAGCACCAACGCTGTGAGCAGGAAGCCGGTGTCTGATCGCAGCAGGTAATCGGGAGCAATGCTGGAATACTGCAGAAGTTAGGCTGCACCGCGGGATGGTAGCGGGTGCAAGTCTCTTAGTGGAGCTGAATCACAGGAGCTGGAATACCTGGAGGAACAAGCTGTAGAATCCACAAACAGGAGAGACATGTGTACAAGGTTAGACAACCAAAGCACTGACGATCATCCAGCCCTGGAGCAAGATATTTATACCAGCTGATAAGCAGGTATTGGCTGGGTAATTAGACAGCACAGGTGAAATCCAGGCTTGGAACGCTGGGCCAGTCTCAGGAGACACTTAGAAGGTAAATACTAGTGATGGCTAAATCCCCGGATCGTGACACACCTCTGATTCTCAGTCCAGTTACCTCTCAGACACCAGACTGAGAATCATATAGAAGCCAATTTTCTTTCTTTGGCGCATGTGCAGTGTGCTGAAATCTGTGCACATTACATCTCACGTGTGCCTCACAATCAGCGTTAAAATGACAAATATAACACCTACTTGCTGCACTTTCCATACGCTATCAGATCTACAATATAATGTATGTACAATCAAAGCTAGATTTTGTTACATTAAAGCCCAACATATATTTATTATGCTTATAGACATATACAGCATACATGTAGCATTGATTTAATACTTTATTGTCTCCAATGATTTCATAATGAGCATGCTATGTTTATATTGTTATTTGACTAAAATTTTATTTTATGTTAGTCATAATCAGTCATAGTCAATATTTAAAATACAAGTTGGGTCTCCGATATCTGAAATGCTAGGGACCAGAAGCAATTCTGATTTTGGACTTTGGAATACATTTTGGAATATGTGGCAGCTCGGCCAGGGTGCGGAGGTTGGGACATGTGGGTATATATATATATATATACACAGTAAATATAGGCATATCGTGAACTGCTGCTTCAATAAGCAGAGACCTACAGAACGATATGCTTACACTTAACATGGTACTTTCGGTAAAATGACGCACTTCCGGTTAAATGGAACGAAGATGGAATGCACTTCCGGTTTCTGGGTATCCGGCGCATGGCAATGCATAGTGGACGCCGATCAATGTGGAAACCAGTACAGGTGTGCAAGGGGTATTTATATGGACATGTGGGGAGAATTAATCACCCTTCTGATGAAGGACAGTATGTCAGAAACGCGTTAAGTGTCTCTCACCGCTCTTTTTGGACCCCAAGGACCTGGCGACGCTGAGTCAGTGATTCATGTTATGATGACCTCTATATCCAGAATTGAGGTCTAGTGATTCGTCCATATAAATAAAGGATAAAAATAACACCCCGCACAAAAAAATGCTGTAAATATCATCACACAGAGCCTCTCTGTCAGAAAATGTAGCAATGGTAGAATCGGTAAATATGTTTAAAAATGGATAAGATAAATTTCTAGCTGAAAAAGATATCCAGGGATATAGCATTTAAAATACTTTTTTTTAGTAATAATACAAATTATAGTTGTTAATTAGGCTTAAAATCATTACTTTAGCTGGGTCGTTGTAGTAAACGTACCTAAATACAGAATAGTGCAAGAATTATAATACAGTTTGAACTCGATGGGCAATTTGTCATCTTTCAACCTCATTAACTATGTTACTATG
The DNA here is from genome assembly GCF_028390025.1 of Pseudophryne corroboree. Taxonomy (NCBI): domain Eukaryota; kingdom Metazoa; phylum Chordata; class Amphibia; order Anura; family Myobatrachidae; genus Pseudophryne; species Pseudophryne corroboree. Next base: position 159,475,498 of record NC_086445.1, read on the forward strand.
TTACTATACAGGCGCTTGTATTGTTTGTGAGGTGACATACTAACTGTAGGGATTCCGAATGTCGACCTCCTGACCACATACCTTATAAAAACCTGTAATGAGTGCTTAGCAATGCCAGCTCTGGACTTCTATATATTCTGAACACCAACAGAGGCAAATGCCACATGTGGTGACAATTTGAGACCACTCCTGAACTGAACTTTCCAAAAGAACTAACAGCAATCAGCTGTTATATGGGAATCCTTTAAATTAGATGTACCCGTTAGTGAGGTGGAACCCAGGTATGGGTCTGAACTTAGGCCCTTCTATAAAAATCAACAAGTCTGCTCTTCTGGGAATGAACTCTCCTCTGAATTAGGAACCTCAGAAAAAGTTATGCATGCTCCCAAGCCTGCGAGAAGTCACCTACTGACCATGGTCAGCGAAAATGGGGGGAAAAATGGAGCAGGCGTACACCAGAAGCCCCTTGAGAAACCATAGAACTTCACCTTACACTTATATAGTATACTAGGCGCTATTGAAAAAAGTAATTGCACAAACCATGATTATTACTCATGAAATCATTTCAGAATATAAAACTATACAGGATGAAATTCAGTTCTAGTAGTCTCAACGTTTATTATGTCCTATCTCATGTTTTCATAGTGCATCCACTCTCCATTTCTTTTGAATGCATACGAATAGTACAAAAGCAACATGTAATCACGCAAAAAATCTTTATTATAAGCTGCAAAAACCAGATAATTACTTTTAGTCTGAATTCTGGATAATACTGTGTGCTGCAAAAAGCCTGGAAAACCTTTTAGTGGCTTTTTCTCATTCCTTGCTTTTTCTGTGTGAGGCTAATTTGGTACTATTTGTGCAGACTTTAACTAGGTGCAAAAAAGGAAAGAATATGTTGTCAGCTTTATTAACAAGATGGATGATTAGTCACACACACTTGGAGACAAGTTTCCTACCCGGCACTACGGCTACTCCACTTATTAGTCCGGCTGAGACCGGCGAGTGTTCTTGCTGCCGGGCAGCCAAGCGACAGCTTTTAAGATAGCAGAAGCAATGTATTTGGTGTGTCCTGTCACACCTTGACTGAGAGAGACCATTTGTAGCATGATTTGCTGCAAGTGGCACACCAGCAGTTGATCTGTTTACCTTTAAACAGCTGTTTCTTACTGTAAGTAACTTTCCCCCAGCACTGAATTACATGTTTCTGTGATCTCTGTATTCTTCTGTCTTCGGTTTCTTAATTAAACTTTTATTTTATGACCCATAATTATTAATATTATTATTATTATTATTATTATTATTTTGTTTTTACAATCATAGTGGAAAGGAGAGCTCCTTCTTAGAATCATTTTTTTCTGTACAATTGTATAAAAATAACAGCTTAATTTAGCTGAACATAAAGTTTCCCCCATTCAGGGGTGTAGGCAGAACTTTGCGAGTGCCATAATTGAAGGGAACCCTGTCCCAATGCTTCTAGAGAGACATCTATCCGCAACAGTTAATTATTTTATAGGCTTACCATACTATCCCTTTAAACCGGGATGCTCATGAATTAGCCAAGTTCTGTGGCTGAGGTGAAATGCAGGCTTGAAGTCAGCCAGCCACAGAACCTGTGTAATTCATGAGTGTCCCAGTTTAATGGTATGGTATGGCCCATAACAGTGCCGTAGTTTATTTTCTGGACCATTGTAGTGTCTTACTTAATGTCATACTTGCCTACTCTCCCCGAACGTCTGGTAGGCCAACGAAAATTGTGTGGCTCTCCCAGCTGCCCAGAAAAGTAGACAAGTCCCCTTAGTAGTCCGCCAGCTGCACGCAGTGTCTGCAAACCACCCTCTTACCTGGCAAAACAGGGAGGCCTGGGTAGTAGATGGCGTGATTTGCGTTGAATCGCATCATCATACCCCTGCTTCACAATTCCGGTAATCACAACATTGTGTAGCAGGGGGTGGGGCCATGAAGATGCGATTGCATTGACATGACTACCGTCCCGCCCATTTTACAGCAACATGCCCCCTCACAGGAAGTCGGTAAGAAAGGCTAATGTTATGCCCCATAGTAGTTTATTTTATGAACCATAGTAGTGCCCTAGTTTACATTATGTCACATTGTAGGGTTGCCAGCACATATTATGCAGCACAATTCCCCCAATTCATACAGTTCATATTATGCCACATTGTAGTTCCTCCACTTTATATTGTGCCACATTACAGTGTCCTAGTGCAATTATGTAACATAATATATTCCCTGCACCTATGGTATCTACTAACTTGTTGCCATTTAGATGTAAATTAAATGGAAACATTATACTGGACAACATGGCGACACAGTGGCTCAGTGCCAGTGGTTCACCTAAGTGACGTATACAAATGTAGTAAACTTTATGATACCAAGTGACAGTATACTATCATCATCAATGAACATGTTATTATGTAAGACAATATGTTTTATGTGTAAATGTAGTGTTTATAGTAAATATAGTAGCAGAATGCCATATTATTTATATACACAATACTCCGAATGTAAAAGAGTGAAGTTGTGTACAGTATGTCCTGGGGCTGTCATGGTGCGTTCACAGAGAGGAGAGCAGCTTATATAATATTAGACATGCAATTTCCCATGTAATTCTGGAACAAAAGAACATGCTCATTTGGCCCTAAAACATGGACAGATCTCCCATGGGTCCCTGTTTTCCAGGTTAACACCTTTTCTCTACCTGAGGTCTTTAACTCACAATGATTAATTTCCTATATGTCAGACAGATGAGAGATTTAGTTCCACCTTTATCTGTTTTAGATTATTTGGGATTTACATGGAGATGTAGAGTAGATTTTATACTCCAGGTCATGAGTGTCCCTTTTTATGCAAAATTATGGCTACCCTAACCAGGAGTATTGGCCTGTATGCATATATGGTATCCGCATGAAAGGTCGGCAGTTAAAAGGTTGTCATGCAATAGGTCAACACCAAATGGTTGACATGTATATTGTCGACATTGTTAAAAGGTCGACAGGTTCAAATGGTCAACATGACAATGGTCAATAAAGCATGTGGTCGACATGAGTTTTTTAATTTCTTTTTTACTTTTTCACTTGCCTGAATCATGTTGAGCAAAGTGAGTCATGTGAGGGGACACGGTGCACTAATTGGAGGTCCACGTGCTGGAAGGAAATTTTTTACACCAAAATAACATTAAAAACTCATGTCAAACTTTTCATGTGTCAACCATTTCTGTGTCGACCTGTCGAGATATCGACTTTGTGCATACTGACCATCTGGTGTCAATCTTGACATTGTTGGCCCTCTGACACTTTGATCCATACCGCCAGGGGTTAAAGTGGGAGGGAACGAGGTGGAACTGAGTTCCACCACCTGCAATGGTAGGGGGAACTAGTTCCACCACCTCCATTTCCCTGCACAGTAATTCCAACAGAAAAATTTGCCCCATTACCTACATAAATAGATGATGCAGGTGGTGTTAGGGTTACTGATGATCTGCAACCACCTCTCCCTTCCTCAAGTCCTGGTGGCTCTATGGTCCTCAATTTACAGCCCACCACCCCTGGTACTCACACAAGCTGTGTCTCTTGGTCTCTTGGACACCATTCATCCCCCCTCAGGTCCAAGTGGCTTCCTTTTCCTGCATGGTGTATGTGATGTCCTGCTGTCACTGATGCTGAAGTGAAGAGGAGTCATGAGGGGGAGCAGGCTCTATGCATCTTGAAGACAAGATGAGAGGGGGCTGGAGGGACAAGAGAAAGGATGAATACAGGGCATGAATCTGCTGGAGGGACATAGGCGGTGAGCTGCTAGAGTGACAGAGGCAGAGATGTGTATAAGGGGCACTTTTTGGTCATTATGTGTATAAGCGACACTACTGTGGTCATTATGTGTAAGGGGCACTACTATTGTGGGTATTGTGGGTAGTAGCACTACTACTGTGGGAATTGTGTATAAGCGGCACTTCCGTGGGCATTATTATGTATATAAGTGGCACTACTGTGGTCATTATGTGTAAGGGGCACTACACCTGTGGTCATTATGTATAAGGGGCACTACTGTATGTACTGTATATAAGGGGCAATACTGTGTTGAATAACATCTATAGAGAGTACCATAGTGTAGTGCAATGTGCATAAAGGGCACTACTAAGTGATGTAACCTGAATAAGGGGCATTACTATACGATATAATATGAACAAGATTGTACTACTGTGTTGTGCAATTTAAATTGAGGGTACTGTTATGTTACCATGTTGATTCTTTGTGAGATCAATGTCCCTTTATAAAGTATGGGAAGTAGAGCACTAATTTATTGTTTGCAGGGGGCAGAAAACACTATCACTGACCCTGGCTCCGCCCTGAGGGCCATGAGTTCCACTACCCCTCCAGGACCACTTTAAGCCCTACATACATACAGTAAATTGAGTTCTATATAGCAAAGGAACTCCAGTTTGCAGTGCTCATTGTTAATATTATAACTAGAGATGAGCGGGATCAGTTCTCAGAGAACCAAAAACCCCCGAACTTCACTATCTGAGCCGGGATGCTCGGGACTTCCTGCCAGACTCAGATCCCAGAACGAGGCAAAACATCATCATCCCGCTGTCGGATTCTCATGGGTTTTGATTTCCATATAAAAAGCCACGCATCGCCGCCATTTTCACTCCGAACTTGGAGCATGAAGGAGATAGGCCTCTGTCTCTCTGTGGGAGGTGGCGTCGGGTGGAGTCAGTGTGCGCTCTTTAGGGGTGCTGTCCTGTTACTGTGCTGTTAGGGGTGTTGTCCTGTCACTGTGGTGTCATGTGCTGTTAGGGGTGCTGCAGTTGTACATAGGTGTTGCTGTCCTGGCTGTCAATGTGCTCTACAGGGGCACTGTCCTCCTGTATGCTGTAAAAAAACAGGGGTGCTGGCCCTGTCCTGTATGCTGTAAAAATTCAGGGGTGCTGGGAAAATAAATGTACACTGGCCCTGTCTTGTATGCTGTAAAAATTCAGGGGTGCAGTGAAAATAAATGTACACTGGCCCTGTCTTGTATGCTGTAAAAATTCAGGGGTGCTGTGAAAATACATGTACACTGGCCCTGTCTTGTATGCTGTAAAAATTCAGGGGTACAGTGAAAATAAAAAACACTAGCCCTGTCTTGTATGCTGTAAAAATGTAGGGGTGCTGTGAAAATAAATGTACACTCTCCCTGTCCTTTATGCTGTGAAAATACAGGGGAGCTGTTGCTAAAATAAAAGAACACTGGCCCAAACACAGGGGTGCAGTTGTTAAAATAAAAGTACACTGGCCCTGTCCTGTATGCTGTAAAAACACAGGGGTGCTGTTGTTAAAATAAAAGTACACTGGCCCAAATACAGTGGTGCTGTTAAAATAAAATCACACTAGCCCTGTCTTGTATACTGTAAAATTAAAGGGCTGTTGCTTAAATACAGGGGTGCTGGCCCTGTCCTGTATGCTGTAAAACTACAGGGGTGCTGTTGTTAAAATAAAAGTACACTGACCCTGTCCTGTATGCTGTAAAAATAAAGGGGTGCTGTTGTTAAAATAAAAGTACACTGACCCTGTCCTGTATGCTGTAAAAATACAGGGGTGCTGTTGTTAAAATAAAAGTACATGTAAAATACAAGCAGCAAAAATTGATAATCAGAAAAAAAAGAAATTATCTGATGAGAAACGTAAAATTGGCAATATGCCATTCACGACACAAAGTGGCAAGGAAAGGCTAAGGCCTTGGACTATGTTCATGATTGGTGGTACAGCTTTCAAAAGGCTGGAAGCCCTCCTCCCTCTCAAAAAATTGAAAAAATAAAGCTTGTTAATGCACAGGAAAAAACAACTGTGCGTTCAGAGATATCACAAATCCCTAAGGAGAGTCTAAGTGTGTCCGCGGTTGCGATGCCTATGCCTGACTTTCATAACACTGTATGGGAAGAGGAGGCACCTACCACCATTTGCACACCTCCTGTAAGTGCTGGGAGGAGCACCGCCAGTCCAGTTGCTGAGATTGAGATTGAGGATGTCACCGTAGAAGTACACCAGGAGGATATTGGTATAGCTGGCGCTGAGAAGGAAGTTGACGATGAGGATTCTGATGGTGATGTGGTTTGTTTGAATAAGTCACCAGTGAAGACAGTTGTTGTCCATGGGATGAAAAAGCCCATTGTCATGCCTGGGCAAAATACCAAAAAATCCACCTCTCCGTTGTGGAATTATTTCTCTGTGAGGATGAGGCTGTAAACACTGAAGGGCAGAGCCGGATTAAGGGGGTGGGGCTCTGGAGGTAAGTACCCTGGGCCCCCCTGTCAGAAAAGGGCCCCCCGCCACGTACCGGAGATCAGATCTCTAATTCGATCTGATCCGCAGCACTGCACTGCCGAGCATTGCGTTCCCCTCGCCACTGACAGCTAGCCCAGCCGCCGGCGCTCCAGAGCGATGGCTCAGCCCAGTGGAAGACAGGCAGAGGCCCGGACTTGCTACCGCTATGGGGGGAAAAGTCCCCTTTTGTAGTGAGTACTGGTTCCAGAAGGAGTAACACTACGGGGCGCTGGTGGAGTGGTGACCAGGGGAGCCGGGCGAGGCTGAAGCTACTTCAGCCTCGTGGGAGCCTGCCAGTTCTCTTCTGTTCCACTTCTCTACCGCTCGATGCCGCCCCCCCCCCCACACACACACACACACACACTCATTCCCCCGTGCCGCCGCCACCAGCCAAGCCAATATTCAGTGGGGAGGACCGGGGGAGCTACACGCACCATTCAGAAGGCAGCAGCTGTCACCGGAGGACGAGAGAAGCCAGTGTGACAGGATCACCAGCAACACTGTAACCTGTCAGTGTGCTCGAGGAAAAGCCCCTCCGGCCAGTCGTAATGTCCTCCCGATCTGTAGGTAAGTGAGGTCCATGGCACCCTCACTTTTACATCCTTGTTAAAGTAACCTCATTGTAAGGGGGCCCTCATATTTGTATGTATACATATATATATATATATATATGTAACATACATATATATATATATATATATATATATATGTGGGTGTATGAGTGTACTATATATATAAATAAATATGTGTGTGTGTGTAACATATCTATATATATATATATATATATATATATATATAAATATATATTTATTTACAGTGGTCGAAGTGGGCCGGTATGCGGCGGTATGGCCTACCGGCACTTTGGAAGTTTTTTTTTCTTAAGCATACAGATGCAGCCGTGTGCAGCAGGAGGTGGATAGGACGCCCTGGGATCATAGGTTCAATACGCACCATGGCCCTAACTGTGTGGCATTTGTATACTCTCCCCTTGCTGGTGTGGTTTTCCACTGGGTACTCCAGTTTCCTCCCACAATCCAAAAATGTACTGGTAGGTTAATTGGATACTGACAAAGAGTAACCCTTGTGTTTGTACATGGGCAGACTAGATGGGTCAATTGGTTTTTATCTGCCGTAAAATTTTATGTGACAAGTCTCGCAGTAGTACAGCTTTCTGGTTCACCCACCCGGCCGGGAAGAGAGTGCAGACTAGAGTCCCAGGATCGACTATCCACCCGCCGGGAACTCTCTCCGCCGCCTCCTGGTATGTCCTGCTCTTTGCCTCTCTGGTCTTCACGCTGCCTGAGAGGAGGCTCCGGAATCTGCCCCCACTGCAGGGGTGCTGCTGTTACTGCCTTATGGTCATGCGAGGGAAGGAGTCACAGCCAGGGGCGGTGATGACAGGATATAGTGCTCTGGATTGTTTGAGGGAGGGAGGCCCCAAATTGGTATCTTGCTTAGGGCTCCATGAGGTCTAAATCCGCCTCTGACTCAGACGCCCAATAGGAGAAAGTGAATCTGCAGCCTGCGGCTCAGTGACTGGCTGAGCACGCAGGCTGGGAGGAGGAGGAAGATCCCTGGCAGCGTGTGGGGAATGGGATTTGTGCTGACGGGGTACAGAGAAGGTAAGGAACATCAAGCTCCCACTCTCCTGGTAGTGAGTCAAAAATTTTTTTTCAAGTTATGCACTTGAAGTTAGGCTCCGAGTTATTTGTATATATATATATATATATATATATATATATATATATATATATATATATATCTACAGTGTATATATACATATATATATATATGCATATATGTATGTATATATATATATGTACACTGTATATATATATATATATATATATATATATATATATATATACATAAAGGACTTTATGAACTGTAATTCAACTATGGTTATATCTCTTCTGGAGTGCACCTGCGGCCTAAAGTATGTGGGTAAATCCAAACGAGTTCTTAAAATTCGACTACAGGAACATGTCCGTAACATAAAAAATAAGGTTGAAAACCATGCCGTGTCAAAACACTTCAAAGAAAAACATAATTCAAATCCCGAGGACCTGACATTTAAGGCCATTGAACAAGTGAAATCGGGCGAAAGAGGAGGAGACATACTGAATAAACTTTCCAGAAGAGAAATGTTCTGGATTTTTGAGCTTCAAACAATGGCACCCCTGGGATTCAATGAGTCATTTGAAATCGCTCCATTTTTATAAGAGACTTTGCACAGATATATATATATATACATATATTTTTTTATATATTTTTTTATAAAGAAATTTTTTTTATATAAACATTTTTTTTAATATATATATACTTTTTACATTTTACTTTTTACATTTGATCTCTACCGTATAAGCACCTTAACCACTACTTTTAATCACCACTTCTTGCACTTTGTTCATAAACACAATACCTTATAATTTAAGGCACTTTGATCCACTATAGTAATAAATCAATTTTAAAAAAAGATTCCTTTATTGTCCTGTTTTATATTCCACGATTAGTCCTATATGATTCTACACTAATTAGTATAGCACTCTTCCACTTCACTTGTTTGGAGTATGGTTATACACACAGATGCGATAGTGATCACACTATCATTCTCTCTTTTTTATCAATCTTCATTTATTTTAATTATGTCCAGATTTTAGCTACTCTGCATTACAAAACTTCTATCCAGCCTCCATGGACACTGTAGACTCAAGATACACTACCCATGAATTTTTATGAACTTTGAAGAATTCATATCCAAAAACTTGGGACTATAGATCATTTTACTGCCTGCCTATGGACTCCAGCATGATACCAAGCGCTTAAAACGATTATGTATAATTTATTTATATTGTTGTATGTATTTATGGTGCAATTCACACTATGCATCTTGATATTTATTGGTTTCTTATATATATATACATTTTTTATACATTTTTTATACATTTTTTATAACTGATGTTTTTAAACTTATATAATTATTCACAACTGGTAATTGTACAAAAAATTTAGGTCCTTTAAGATCCCTGTAATAAGAGTGCAATACAGGGCACATATTCCCCTTTTTTTGAGCTCCCTTTACATCTTCCTATTGTGCGCTCCACCAGCTGTATTTACATGTGCATCGTCATTAAGATGACAATGCGGTCCAGAATGCGCTCCACGAGCCGGCTGAAGCGATGTTCGGGAAACCGGAATTAACGTTGCGCGACCAGGAAGTAGTGTGCGTTCCAGCATGCGTTCCACGAGCCGGCGTAAGCACTGTTCGTAAGACCGGAAGTGACGTCGCGCGACGGAGCACACCAGGAAATAGTGCATTACGGCGCTTCCTGGACAGATAATTTGTTTTTTAATAAAACAAAGGACATAAGCATTTTTTAGTTCTAACTAAGAAAGCAAAATTTTTAGCACACGCTATTGATTAAAGCCTCATATATTAGCCAGATCGCTTATACTGAAATTTTCTCCACAGGAAGTGATGTCATCAATCACTTGGCCATGTGTTAGGTTCCTATTTTCTCTGTAGGTATAAATTGAGCTCCCTAGCTCACTGACCTTATCCCCATGATGAAGTCTGATTACTGACGAAACGCGTTGGACTGCTGTACCTGAACCTCCTATAAGGACAGATAAGCCTAATATATATTTATTTATTGTACGTTTGCATTGTTACTATTTTGTATGGTCTATATGAAAAGTTTTTGACGTACCAGTTTTCCATGTGGACAGATAAGCCTGATTGAATTTTATATCTTGTACGCTCACATTTCTACCATTTGTTTTTATGTGTTGTATTAAAATTTGTAAAAACCTTTTTATCCCTGGCTGTGGATTTTAAATTATGGGATTTGTCCATCCCTGTAAGGTTTTTTATATACAAATGTATTTTTGTTGAATAATGGTATAAAAACGGTATGCGCTATGTTATATTCCCTTTATCTCTTTTATGTACCAATATTGGTCTCGTGACCAAAGAGAAGTATATGCTCCAGATAAGTAGTGTCCATTTTTCCTTTCACATTGGCTATACACTATATATATTTATCTAGACACTAGAAGGCGCCCTTATTTCTATTTTTACAAATTTCACTATATGTGTGTTTTCCAAGCACATGTTCTTCTGCTTAAGGTTGCTGCCACTCGTTTTTAAGAGGAGTGTCAATTTATTTATTTAATTCATTTTAAATTCATTTTTTATTGTTAAATAATTCTCTACCACGTGCTTTGGTAGTGCAATTCCTAGTGTCACCTGGGCGCCTCCGCATCTATTTCTGTTATATATATATATATATATATATATATATACATATATGTATATATGTATACATATATTTATGTATATATATATATATACACATGTATATGTATGTGTATACATATATGTTTGTATGTATATACTGTGTATATATATATATATATATATATATATATATAAATATGTGTATACAGATTGAGCCGCACTCATCCAGTGTGGCTCCATCGCAGGCGTGCACTCCCGGCGTGACTAGGCGATCCATCCGCCTAGCTCCGCCGGGAGTATACAGAGACGCTCTCCCATTCTAGTGAATGGGGCGTATCTCCATTCACTACAATGGGAGAGCTTCTCCATTACGGACGTGCAGACAGAGACGCCCGGCGATAGGCCTGCCCTGGCACAGACAGAGCCACGTTTAGCATGGCTCCATCTGTATATATATTTGGATGACTATATATATATATATATATATATATATATATATATATATATGGATGCTGCGGTCCGGCACTCCCTGTAAGCCTTTTCAGATGCCTGTCGCTGGTGCCATCACAGTGTGGATTCCATAATATTGCAAAGGTGCGGCACTCATGCTAGTCTCATAAAGAAATGGACTGCTGTCCTCAACTCTTCTTCAACGTTTCAATTTATTTGTCAAATTTCCTGATGACAATTTGACAAATAAATTGAAACGTTGAAGATGAGTTGAGGACAGCAGTCCATTTCTTTATGAGACTAGCATGAGTGCCGCACCTTTGCAATATTATATAGGGTACTCACCGAAGGTTGTCTCCAGATGCCTTGAGAAGGCTAAGGTCAAATATAAAAATAAAAACAAGGGTCAGAAACCTGCACCAAGTTTTGATCCTGGTCGACTCATCTTTACATCTACGTTTGACACAAAGGCCAAGACTGCTGAGAAAGCAATCAGGAAGCACTGGCCCATAGTTGCAACAGATGCCAAATTGGAGGGTCTGAGCCAAAGACCTCCTATGCATTCCTATCGTAGAGGGCCTAATTTACGACAGTTGATGATGCGTCCAACCATGCAACCACAAATCGTAAATCAAACATGGCTGACGAGGAAGAAAACAGGTTGTTTCCGGTGCCCTGATTGCACAACATGCAGATCTATGACGAGTGGTTCTTCGTTTGCCCACCCACATAGTGGAAAACGGATCCCAATCAAATATAAGCTCTCGTGTACGTCTGAGTTTGTGATCTACATTATTATCTGTCCCTGTGGGCTTTACTATGTTGGACTTACCACACGGTGTTTTCGTGAACGTATGGCGAACCACCGCTATTCAATCAGACAGGCTCTGGAGACCAATAAAACGGACAAACCAGTAGCCAAACACTGGTTACAACATAAACATTCAGTTTCAAGTCTCAAATGTATGTTAATTGACCATATTCCACCTTCAATTCGAGGCGGTGATAGGGAACTAAAATTGAAACAGCGTGAATCACGGTGGATCTTTGAGTTAGAGACACTTACTCCGCAAGGTTTAAATGAAGCTAACCCATATGGGATCTTTTTATAATGATCTATAGTCATGGTGTATTTCTATGGTTTTTTGCTTTATAAACATGTATTTATATATGTGTGGCCACACGTTTTGAGTACATGGTGGCTTTCTTGACGCCGGCCATGGCTATGGCGGCCTCACTAAAGCCCTATGTCTCCGGGGCCTGAGATATATAATTTTATTTTGTGTTATATTTTAATGGTATTATTAAAAGTTATGTTTTAATATGGGAGGATATTGTGCACCATCACCAATTTGATATTCCAGCTGACCCAATGTTATGTGTTCTCCCCATGACAACGACCAAGCAATTATGCTTTTTTGATGTTGTTCTGTGTTGTCATGACTACGCGTGTCGTTTCCGGTATACGCGAGCCACTTCCGTCACCTTATGCTTTGAACTTATAACATCCCCATGACAACTGTTTACTAGTTTTGTCTCCGCAATTACACGTTTATATCTTTCTGGTTCGCATGGTTAAAGCATCACTTCCGGTATACGCGAGTCACTTCCGGTATGTGCGTGCGTTCCATGAGCCGTTGGAACGCACAGACATCTCCTGTTCCTATGTGCCTGGCTCTATGAGCTATGTTTTTGTGGTTAAAGCGTCACTTCCGGTATGCGCAAGTCACTTCCGGTATGCGCGTGCGTTCCATGAGCCGTTGGAACGCACATACACTTCCTGTCTCAATGTGCCCGGCTCTATGAGCTACAATAACACATTTTAAAGTTTATGGTGTTTTCGGTTTGGGGTGTAATACTCAGGACCAATACATACTCCTCTTGTGACTACAAAATATATATTTACTGGCTATTTAATGTCCCATTACAGCTTATAACTTGACAGGAAGTGACACATGTGGGTGGGGCTGGCTGACTCAGATTGATGATGGTATAAATACTTGTGTATGTGAACATGTTGGACATACCGCTTCTGGTGCTCTGTCACCAAACAACACTGTTTTGCTGTCTTGACAAAGATCACTTGGAAGTGATCGAAACGTCGACTTGTGGATGTATGAATAAATGACCTTCTGACCTTCTTTTATGAAATCTTGGTGAGTGCCCTCTTTTTTCAAAAGACTATTATCAGGAACCCGAAATTCCTTGGAGTTGAGCACCACCGTGTTGTCTCCTACTGATACAGCTTTGTGCGGATGTCCACATACCCTACATTCTGGCAACGTGTATACTCTACTATTGCTATCATCCAGCACCTGTGGACTTAGTTTCTTTTTCTTCTCCTTGAGATATAAAAAATATCTTCTATGCACGTGTTAGTTGTTACAGTGCTCCAAGTTGTATAATGTATCAGCTTGTTCCATTGAACTTATTGTTTTTAACTGCATGTTTATTTTGAGATTAGACCTAGATATTACTATAAAGTGCTCCCTGTCTGACCATTCCATGAGACTTGACTAAGATTCGTAGCCACTTGTTCATAAATTTTTTCTAAAGAAACAGCTTTGTTATGTCACTTGGGGCAAGTAATGTACTTGATGAGGTTACGTTGAATCTAGCACAAAGTAATTTTGTCTCACTCACTGATGATGACGCCGAAAAAGTTTTATTTGATCATCGTGATTTTCAGAAATTACCTGATGATACACCGATTGATTTGTACCACAAATTGTTAAAATTAAGAAAAAGGGAAATAGATCTTACCCTACATGGACAATTCCTTTCTGACTACTATAGAAACAAAAAAATCCCCTGTGGCTTTAGAGTCAACAATACTCCCACCATCGGGCGAAACAATTTGTCATTTTGCACACGCTGGTGTGGAGTATTGAACAAATGCTCTCTTGATTTAATACTTCTTGTGATAGAGGAAGTGGGTGTTGAATTAGGTAAGGTCAGACAAGAACTTGCTGATTTCAATACACTACACCTTACAACACTAACACGTGAGAAATCAGAGAATTGGATTGACAAACTTAAAGAACAGGTATCCACATATCAACGTGACCTTATTGCCTTTAAAAGGAAAAAACTAGACACTGTAAATTCAGATTATTCTAACCACCAGGTTTATAGGTGGTTGAAAGGGGACTCTAGAAACTCCACACGTAGATTCCATCACAACTTCCGGTTTAGATCACAGAGACAGTACGATAGTTCTTCTCAATCCAACTCTGATAGTGAGTTTACCGATTCAAGGCCACCCAGGGGTGATTTTTTAGGTCGAGGTACCCGCAAGAATACTACTCCCCCGGAAAGACGTCCCCCAAATACCCGACAAGGAGGGGCGGGAGGAAACACAAAAAAAGCCAGGGGTGTAAAGACCTAACAACTGTCTTTAATATGTCCACTGTCTCCCTTACCACCACTGAGATGGAAGTCCTTTCTTTGGGACTATCTTTCGTCCCCACAGTGAGACACGATGCTTTCCAATGGTCTGTTGACCATTTTAAACTTGGCAGGAAACTTAGACTTAGGGAATTCTTTTCTAACCAGCCATGTGATACTCTTCAGGATCGCAATTTTTCAAAACCCAGTAGTTTTGACCCTATTTCCCACAATCCTAGCATCAAATCTTTTCTCAGACTTACTGAACATGAAATGAAACATCATAGAGGCGATCATATATACGATAACCTCAATAAACAACAGAGGTTAGCACTACAATCACTTAAGAAAAATGACCAAATTGTGATCCGCCCAGCAGATAAAGGCGGGGCGATAGTGGTGCAGGATTGGTCTAAGTATGATAGAGAAATACGTCAACAACTGTCAGACACCCAGACCTACTGCAAGATCACCTCTAACCCCATGCCAAGGATAAAAAAACTTGTGGACTCTACCATTTTAATGGGTCTCCAGAGTGATTGGATTGGACACCCAGATTGCCATGTATCTCACTGTCGACCATCCGGTGTGTCCAATCCTCTATACACTGCCGAAAATTCATAAATCCCTTGATACCCCCCCTGGACGCCCCATCATTTCGGCCAATGACTCTCTTCTACAACCGATTGCGCGATTCGTTGATAGCTTTCTACAACCCCTTGTGAGAAATATGTGGAGTTACATCAGGGACACTGGTGACTTTTTGGATAAAATCTGTAAAATTGGTGACATTCCGGATGATGTGTTATTGGCATCTATGGATGTCAATTCACTGTACAAAGTGATCCCTCATCTTGCTGGCCTTGAATCACTTAGGATGGCGCTGAGTGGTGGTGCCCATGACGGTCCCCCTGTTGAATTTTTGATAACACTGGCTGAACTTGTCCTCAGCAAAAATCATTTTTGCTATGGCACTGATTTCTATCTTCAGTGCACGGGGACCGCCATGGGTTCCAACCTGGCGCCATCGTACGCTAACTTATATATGCATCAATACGAGAATACATATATTGTCCCAAAATTTGGAGATAAGTTAGTATATTTTGGTCGTTACATTGACGATATTTTTATCTTGTGGAGGGGCACGGAATCTGAGTTTCATGGAATGGTACAGTATTTGAATTCTATTGATAGTCCCATTCGGTTCACTTATGAAATACACCATGACTATATGAATTTTCTTGATGTAACGATTTTCCGAGAAGGCACTCACCTAGGATCCACCCTGTTCCGGAAACAGACGGATAGGAACACATTACTGTTTGCCATGAGCCATCATCCAGAAAGCCTGAAAGAAAGTATGCCTATCTCCCAATTTTTACGTGTGTTGCGTAACAACTCCTCAATGGCTACTGCAGATCAACAGCTCTCCGAAATGTCTGAGAGATTTCTTGCAAGAGGGTACTCACCGAAGGTTGTCTCCAGATGCCTTGAGAAGGCTAAGGTCAAATATAAAAATAAAAACAAGGGTCAGAAACCTGCACCAAGTTTTGATCCTGGTCGACTCATCTTTACATCTACGTTTGACACAAAGGCCAAGACTGCTGAGAAAGCAATCAGGAAGCACTGGCCCATAGTTGCAACAGATGCCAAATTGGAGGGTCTGAGCCAAAGACCTCCTATGCATTCCTATCATAGAGGGCCTAATTTACGACAGTTGCTGATGCGTCCAACCATGCAACCACAAATCGTAAATCAAACATGGCTGACGAGGAAGAAAACAGGTTGTTTCCGGTGCCCTGATTGCACAACATGCAGATCTATGACGAGTGGTTCTTCGTTTGCCCACCCACATAGTGGAAAACGGATCCCAATCAAATATAAGCTCTCGTGTACGTCTGAGTTTGTGATCTACATTATTATCTGTCCCTGTGGGCTTTACTATGTTGGACTTACCACACGGTGTTTTCGTGAACGTATGGCGAACCACCGCTATTCAATCAGACAGGCTCTGGAGACCAATAAAACGGACAAACCAGTAGCCAAACACTGGTTACAACATAAACATTCAGTTTCAAGTCTCAAATGTATGTTAATTGACCATATTCCACCTTCAATTCTAGGTGGTGATAGGGAACTAAAATTGAAACAGCGTGAATCACGGTGGATCTTTGAGTTAGAGACACTTACTCCGCAAGGTTTAAATGAAGCTAACCCATATGGGATCTTTTTATAATGATCTATAGTCATGGTGTATTTCTATGGTTTTTTGCTTTATAAACATGTATTTATATATGTGTGGCCACACGTTTTGAGTACATGGTGGCTTTCTTGACGCCGGCCATGGCTATGGCGGCCTCACTAAAGCCCTATGTCTCCGGGGCCTAAGATATATAATTTTATTTTGTGTTATATTTTAATGGTATTATTAAAAGTTATGTTTTAATATGGGAGGATATTGTGCACCATCACCAATTTGATATTCCAGCTGACCCAATGTTATGTGTTCTCCCCATGACAACGACCAAGCAATTATGCTTTTTTGATGTTGTTCTGTGTTGTCATGACTACGCGTGTCGTTTCCGGTATACACGAGCCACTTCCGTCACCTTATGCTTTGAACTTATAACATCCCCATGACAACTGTTTACTAGTTTTGTCTCCGCAATTACACGTTTATATCTTTCTGGTTCGCATGGTTAAAGCATCACTTCCGGTATACGCGAGTCACTTCCGGTATGTGCGTGCGTTCCATGAGCCGTTGGAACGCACAGACATCTCCTGTTCCTATGTGCCTGGCTCTATGAGCTATGTTTTTGTGGTTAAAGCGTCACTTCCGGTATGCGCAAGTCACTTCCGGTATGCGCGTGCGTTCCATGAGCCGTTGGAACGCACATACACTTCCTGTCTCGATGTGCCCGGCTCTATGAGCTACAATAACACATTTTAAAGTTTATGGTGTTTTCGGTTTGGGGTGTAATACTCAGGACCAATACATACTCCTCTTGTGACTACAAAATATATATTTACTGGCTATTTAATGTCCCATTACAGCTTATAACTTGACAGGAAGTGACACATGTGGGTGGGGCAGGCTGACTCAGATTGATGATGGTATAAATACTTGTGTATGTGAACATGTTGGACATACTGCTTCTGGTGCTCTGTCACCAAACAACACTGTTTTGCTGTCTTGACAAAGATCACTTGGAAGTGATCGAAACGTCGACTTGTGGATGTATGAATAAATGACCTTCTGACCTTCTTTTATGAAATCTTGGTGAGTGCCCTCTTTTTTCAAAAGACTATATATATATATATATATATATATATATATATTAGTGATGTGCACCGGAAATTTTTCGGGTTTTGTGTTTTCGTTTTGGATTCGGTTCCACGGCCGTGTTTTGGATTCGGACGCGTTTTGCCAAAACCTCCCTGAAAATTTTTTGTCGGATTCGGGTGTGTTTTGGATTCAGGTGTTTTTTTACAAAAAAACATCAAAAACAGCTTAAATCATAGAATTTGGGGGTCATTTTGATCCCATAGTATTATTAACCTCAATAACCATAATTTCCACTCATTTTCAGTCTATTCTGAACACCTCACACCTCACAATATTATTTTTAGTCCTAAAATTTGCACCGAGGTCGCTGGATGGCTAAGCTAAGCGACACAAGTGGCCGACACAAACACCTGGCCCATCTAGGAGTGGCACTGCAGTGTCAGGCAGGATGGCACTTCAAAAAAATAGTCTCCAAACAGCACATGATGCAAAGAAAAATGAAAGAAAAAAGAGGTGCACCCACCCTTATGTTGTATAAACAGGACATGCACACTTTAACGAACCCATCATTTCAGCGACAGGGTCTGCCACACGACTGTGACTGAAATGACTGGTTGGTTTGGGCCCCCACCAAAAAAGAAGCAATCAATCTCTCCTTGCACAAACTGGCTCTACAGAGGCAAGATGTCCACCTCATCATCATCCTCCGATTCTTCACCCCTTTCACTGTGTACATCCCCCTCCTCACAGATTATTAATTCGTCCCCACTGGAATCCACCATCTCAGATCCCTGTGTACTTTCTGGAGGCAATTGCTGCTGGTGAATGTCTCCACGGAGGAATTGATTATAATTCATTTTGATGAACATCATCTTCTCCACATTTTCTGGAAGTAACCTCGTACGCCGATTGCTGACAAGGTGAGCGGCTGCACTAAACACTCTTTCGGAGTACACACTGGAGGGAGAGCAACTTAGGTAGAATTAAGCCAGTTTGTGCAAGGGCCTCCAAATTGCCTCTTTTTCCTGCCAGTATACGTACGGACTGTCTGACGTGCCTACTTGGATGCGGTCACTCATATAATCCTCCACCATTCTTACAATGGTGACAGAATCATATGCAGTGACAGTAGACGACATGTCAGTAATCGTTGGCAGGTCCTTCAGTCCGGACCAGATGTCAGCACTCGCTCCAGACTGCTCTGCATCGCCGCCAGCGGGTGGGCTCGGAATTCTTAGCCTTTTCCTCGCAGCCCCAGTTGCGGGAGAATGTGAAGGAGGAGCTGTTGACGGGTCACGTTCCGCTTGACTTGACAATTTTCTCACCAGCAGGTCTTTGAACCTCTGCAGACTTGTGTCTGCCGGAAAGAGAGATACCACGTAGGTTTTAAATCTAGGATCGAGCACGGTGGCCAAAATGTAGTGCTCTGATTTCAACAGATTGACCGCCCATGAATCCTGGTTAAGCGAATTAAGGGCTCCATCCACAAGTCCCACATGCCTAGCGGAATCGCTCTGTTCTAGCTCCTCCTTCAATGTCTCCAGCTTCTTCTGCAAAAGCCTGATGAGGGGAATGACCTAACTCAGGCTGGCAGTGTCTGAACTGACTTCACGTGTGGCAAGTTCAAAGGGTTGCAGAACCTTGCACAATGTTGAAATCATTCTCCACTGCGCTTGAGTCAGGTGCATTCCCCCTCCTTTGCCTATATCGTGGGCAAATGTATAGGCTTGAATGGCCTTTTGCTGCTCCTCCATCCTCTGAAGCATATAGAGGGTTGAATTCCACCTCGTTACCACCTCTTGCTTCAGATGATGGCAGGGCAGTTTCAGGAGTGTTTGCTGGTGCTCCAGTCTTTGGCACGCGGTGGCTGAATGCCGAAAGTGGCCCGCAATTCTTCGGGCCACGACAGCATCTCTTGCACGCCCCTGTCCTTTTTGAAATAATTCTGCACCACCAAATTCAATGTATGTGCAAAACATGGGACGTGCTAGAATATTGGTGGCGTTGTCCGATGTCACAAATCCCCAGGAGAGTCCAATTGGGGTAAGCCATTCTGCGATGATGTTCCTCAGTTTCCGTAAGAGGTTGTCAGCTGTGTGCCTCTTATGGAAAGCGGTGATACAAAGCGTAGCCTACCTAGGAACGAGTTGGCGTTTGCGAGATGCTGCTACTGGTGCCGCCGCTGCTGTTCTTGCTGCGGGAGGCAATACATCTACCCAGTGGGCTGTCACAGTCATATAGTCCTGAGTCTGCCCTGGTCCACTTGTCCACATGTCCGTGGTTAAGTGGACATTGGGTACAACTGCATTTTTTAGGACACTGGTGACTCTTTTTCTGACGTCTGTGTACATTTTCGGTATCGCCTGCCTAGAGAATGGAACCTAGATGGTATTTGGTACCGTGGACACAGTACCTCAAACAAGTCTCTAGTTGCCTCTGAATTAACGGTGGATACCGGAAACACGTTTCTCACCACCCAGGCTGCCAAGGCCTGAGTTATCCGCTTTGCAGCAGGATGACTGCTGTGATATTTCATCTTCCTTGCAAAGGACTGTTGGACAGTCAATTGCTTACTGGAAGTAGTACAAGTGGTCTTCCGACTTCCCCTCTGGGATGACGATCAACTCCCAGCAGCAACAACAGCAGCGCCAGCAGCAGTAGGCGTTACACTCAAGGATGCATCGGAGGAATCCCAGGCAGGAGAGGACTCGTCATACTTGCCAGTGACATGGCCTGCAGGACTATTTGCTTTCCTGTGTAAGGTGGAAATTGACACTGAGGGAGTTGGTGGTGTGGTTTGCAGGAGCTTGGTTACAAGAGGAAGGGATTTAGTGGTCAGTGGACTGCTTCCGCTGTCATCCAAAGTTTTTGAACTTGTCACTTACTTCTGATGAATGCGGTCCAGGTGACGTATAAGGGAGGATGTTCCTAGGTGGTTAACGTCCTTACCCCTACTTATTACATCTTGACAAAGGCAACACACGGCTTGACACCTGTTGTCCGCTTTTGTGTTGAAATAATTCCACACCGAAGAGGTGATTTTTTTTGTATTTTGACCAGGCATGTCAATGGCCATATTCGTCCCACGGACAACAGGTGTCTCCCGGGTGCCTGACTTAAACAAACCACTTCACCGTCAGAATCCTCCTTGTCAATTTCCTCCCCAGCGCCAGCAACACCCATATCCTCATCCTGGTGTACTTCAACAGTGACATCTTCAATTTGACTATCAGGAACTGGACTGCGGGTGCTCCTTCCAGCACTTGCAGGTGGCGTGCAAATGGTGGAAGGTGCAAGCTCTTCCCGTCCAGTGTTGGGAAGGTCAGGCATCGCAACCGACACAATTGGACTCTCCTTGGGGATTTGTGATTTAGAAGAACGCACAGTTCTTTGCTGTGCTTTTGCCAGCTTAAGTCTTTTCATTTTTCTAGCGAGAGGATGAGTGCTTCCATACTCATGTGAAGCTGAACCACTAGCCATGAACATAGGCCAGGGCCTCAGCCGTTCCTTGCCACTCCGTGTCGTAAATGGCATATTGGCATGTTTACGCTTCTCCTCAGATGCTTTTAATTTTAATTTTTGGGTCATTTTACTGAACTTTTGTTTTTTGGATTTTACATGCTCTCTACTATGACATTGGGCATCGGCCTTGGCAGACGATGTTGATGGCATTTCATCGTCTCGGCCATGACTAGTGGCAGCAGCTTCAGCACGAGGTGGAAGTGGATCTTGATCTTTCCCTATTTTAACCTCCACATTTTTGTTCTCCATTTTTTAATGTGTGGAATTATATGCCAGTATCAATAGCAATGGCCTACTACTATATATACTGCGCACAACTGAAATGCACCACGGGTATGGATGGATAGTATACTTGACGACACAGAGGTAGGTAGAGCAGTGGCCTTCCGTACCGTACTGCTATATATACTGGTGGCAGTGGCGTAACTAGAAATTTTTCTCCCCCAAGCCAAAAAATTCTACGGCGCCCCCCCCCCCTTCATGCTCCATAATTGGGAGCAAGAAAGGGATAAATATGCGCGCGCCGAAGGCGCGCGTGCCCAAAAAGGGGTGTGGTTTTGTTGGAGTGGGCGTGGTTTCGCATAAAGGGGCGTGGCACTGCAGGAACAGACTACCTTATACCCCAGTTTTGCAACCTGCACGCCCATACGTTGGCCACCACAGGAAAGAAAAATAATCCTGATTCATGCCCCTTACATTATTTGTCATTTTTCCTCCTTATAGTAATGCCCAGTATACATTATGCCACATACTGCAATGGCCCTTAGACATTATGCCGCACACAATAATGCACGACACAATATGCACACACTGTAATGCCCCCGACACATTATGCCACACACCGTAATGTCTGTGACACATTATGCCACACACAGTAATGCCTGTGACACATTATGACAGGAATCGCAATGCCCGTTATACATTATGCTACACACTGCAATGCCCCTGATACATTATAGCACATACAATGTCTGTGACACATTTTGACACACACCGCAATGTCCGTGATACATTATGCCACACACTGCAATGCCCGATACATTATAGCACATACAATGCCTGTGACACATTATGCCACACACTGCAATGACCTTGAGACATTATACCACAATGCCCGTGATATAGTATACCATACACCGTAATGCCTGTGACACATACCACAATGCCCTGCCCGTTATACCCTATGCCACACATCGCAATGCCCGTTATGTATTATGCTACACTGCAATGACCCTGAGACATTATACCACATACCACAATGCCCGTGATATAGTATACCACACACCGTAATGCCTGACACATTATGACACACACCGCAATGTCCGTGATACATTATGCCACACACTGCAATGACCCTGAGACATTATACCACATATCACAATGCCCGCGATATAGTATAGCATACACCGTAATGCCTGTGACACATTATGACACACACCGCAATGTCCGTGATACATTATGCCACACACCGTAATGCCCATTACACATTAAGTCCTACAGTAAGGCTTCTAATTACTTTTCAATTACCTGCTCGTTGTCAGGGGTTTCATGCACTGGGTGTCATGCTCGTTGCCAGGGGTTTCATGCTCTTGGTTCCATGCACGGTGCCAGGGGTTTTCATGCTCAGGGTGTCATGCTCGTTGCCAGGGATTTCATGCACTGGGTGTCATGCTCGTTGCCAGGTGTTTCATGCACTGGGTGTCATGCTCGTTGCCAGGTGTTTCATGCACTGGGTGTCATGCTAGTTGCTAGGAGGTAGTCCTTGTTGCTAGGGCTGTGCTCCCAGTGCCACATATGTCCCCAGTGCCAGATATTCCCCCACGGTGCCAGGTACTTACATGCCCCAGTGCCAAATATAGTCGTCGTCCCCATGTGCCAGGTACACATATACCCCCCCAGTGCCACATATGCCCCCAGTGCCAGATATTCCCCCCCAGTGCCACATATGCCCCCAGTGCCATATATTCCCCCCCAGTGCCAAATATGCCCCCAGTGCCAGATATTCCCCCCCAGTGCCAGATATTCCCCCCGTGCCATATATGCCCCCAGTGCCAGATATTCCCCCCGTGCCATATATGCCCCCAGTGCCAGATATCCCCCCCAGTGCCATATATGCCCCCAGTGCCAGATATTCCCCCCAGTGCCATATATGCCCCCAGTGCCAGATATTCCCCCCCAGTGCCATATATGCCCCAGTGCCAGATATCCCCCCCCAGTGCCAGATATTCCCCCCAGTGCCAGATATTCCCCCCAGTGCCATATATGCCCCAGTGCCAGATATC
Organism: Pseudophryne corroboree; assembly: GCF_028390025.1. Lineage (NCBI taxonomy): Eukaryota > Metazoa > Chordata > Amphibia > Anura > Myobatrachidae > Pseudophryne > Pseudophryne corroboree. The sequence continues at coordinate 159,498,988 of NC_086445.1, forward strand.
CCCCCCCAGTACCATATATGCCCCCAGTGCCAGATATTCCCCCCCAGTGCCATATATGCCCCCCGTGCCATATATGCCCCCAGTGCCAGATATCCCCCCAGTGCCATATATGCCCCCAGTGCCAGATATTCCCCCCCAGTGCCATATATGCCCCAGTGCCAGATATCCCCCCCCCCAGTGCCAGATATTCCCCCAGTGCCAGATATTCCCCCCCAGTGCCAGATATGCCCCCAGTGCCAGATATTCCCCCCAGTGCCAGAAATGCCTCCCTCCCCCCCCCCCGTCGCATTTTGGAGGGACACAGAGGGCACAGCTCGCCTCTCTCCTCATCTCCGGTGGCCGCGGGTCTATTAGGGGGAAGTGCCGGTTCGTGAGCCAATTAGAGCTCACGGACGGCACTTCCCCCTATTAGACCCGCGGCCGCCGGAGATGATGCAGCAGGAGGGACACAGGGAGGCGCGCTGTGTGCACTCCGTGTCCCTCCAACAAGCGGCGGAGGGAAGGAGACTGCAGACTGACATGCGGACGCTCGTCCGCATGTCAGTCTGCTGTAAATCAGTGGCGCCCCCGCAGCCCCTCGCCCCCAAGCCACCGCGAGGACTGCGGGGGCAGTAGTTACGCCACTGACTGGTGGTCACTGTCAGCAAACAGCAAAACTAAAATGCACCACAGGTATAGAATCTAGATGGATAGTATACTTGATGACACAGAGGTAGGTAGAGCAGTGGCCTTCCGTACCGTACTGCTATATATACTGGTGGTCACTGTCAGCAAACTGCAAAACTACAATGCACCACAGGTATAGAATCTAGATGGATAGTATACTTGACGACACAGAGGTAGGTAGAGCAGTGGCCTTCCGTACCGTACTGCTATATATACTGGTGGTCACTGTCAGCAAACTGCAAAACTAGAATGCACCACAGGTATAGAATCTAGATGGATAGTATACTTGACGACACAGAGGTAGGTAGAGCAGTGGCCTTCCGTACCGTACTGCTATATATACTGGTGGTCACTGTAAGCAAACTGCAAAACTAAAATGCACCACAGGTATAGAATCTAGATGGATAGTATACTTGACGACACAGAGGTAGGTAGAGCAGTGGCCTTCCGTACCGTACTGCTATATATACTGGTGGTCACTGTCAGCAAACTTCAAAACTAAAATGCACCACAGGTATAGAATCTAGATGGATAGTATACTTGATGACACAGAGGTAGGTAGAGCAGTGGCCTTCCGTACCGTACTGCTATATATACTGGTGGTCACTGTCAGCAAACAGCAAAACTAAAATGCACCACAGGTATAGAATCTAGATGGATAGTATACTTGACGACACAGAGGTAGGTAGAGCAGTGGCCTTCCGTACCGTACTGCTATATATACTGGTGGTCACTGTCAGCAAACTGCAAAACTAAAATGCACCACAGGTATAGAATCTAGATGGATAGTATACTTGACGACACAGAGGTAGGTAGAGCAGTGGCCTTCCGTACCGTACTGCTATATATACTGATGGTCACTGTCAGCAAACTGCAAAACTAAAATGCACCACAGGTATAGAATCTAGATGGATAGTATACTTGACGACACAGAGGTAGGTAGAGCAGTTGCCTTCCGTACCGTACTGCTATATATACTGGTGGTCACTGGTCAGCAAAACTCTGCACTGTACTCCTCCTATATAATATACTGGTGGTCCCCAGTACCCACAATAAAGCAGTGTGAGCACAGATATATGCAGCACACTGAGCACAGATATGGAGCGTTTTTCAGGCAGACAACATATACTGGTGGTCACTGGTCAGCAAAACTCTGCCCTGTACTCCTCCTATATAATACTGCTGGTCCCCAGTCCCCACAATAAAGCAGTGTGAGCACAGATATATGCAGCACACTGAGCACAGATATGGAGCGTTTTTCAGGCAGAGAACGGATAAAACTGGTGGTCACTGATCAGCAAAACTCTGCACTGTACTCCTCCTATATAATACAGCTGCTCCCCACTCCCCACAATTAAGCAATAAGCACAAACGGATAGGACGCCAGCCACGTCCTCTCCCTAACATTTCCAATGCACTAGTGAAAATGGCGGTGACGCGCGGCTCCTTATATAGAATCCGAATCTCGCGAGAATCCGACAGCGGGATGATGACGTTCGGGCGCGCTCGGATTAACCGAGCCATACTGGAGAATCCGAGTATGCCTCGGACCCGTGTAAAATGGGTGAAGTTCGGGGGGGTTCGGTTTCCGAGGAACCGAACCCGCTCATCACTAATATATATAATAGATTATTTATCCAAACTACCCGATACTCCCCTAGTTCAAATGATACAGTTTGTATCATATATATATATATATATATATATATATATATATATATATATATTATAATTTTAAATTTACACCTTATGGCCCCCCTGTCTAGTACCCTGGGGCCCCCGATGCCTTAATCCAGCTCTGCTGAAGGGGGTGCGAAATCGGAGGATGAGGACAACATCTTGCCTCTGTAGAGCCAGTTTGTGCAAGGAGAGATTAATTGCTTCTTTTTTTGAGGGGGCCCAAATAAGCCAGTTATTTCAACCACAGTTGTGTGGCAGACCCTGTCTCTGAAATGATTGGATTGTTAAAGTGTGCATGTCCTGTTTATACAACATAAGGGTGGATGGGACAATTCCATCTTGCACATCTTTTCTTTGTATGACACATCATTCCAGTGGTGCTCCCTATATGGGGTGCTGCCCCTCTGCCCTATCAGTCAAGGGGTGCTGCTCTACTGCCATTTAAGTTATTTGTAGTTTTAAAAAAAAATCCAGATCCAAAACCAAAACCCGAAAGGGTGGTTTTGGCAAAACCAATCCAGATCCAAAACATGAACGCAGATTCTAAACCAAAACACAAAAAGTGTCCGATGCACATCTCTAGTTTCAAGGAACTCATGTATTCTATCCCTTAAAATACCTTCCAGTACTTTCCCCACTATAGATGTAAGACTTACTGGTCTATAATTACCCGGTTCGGATTTACTTTCCTTTTTAAATATCACAGTACTAATGCTATATGTCAGTCTTTGGGAACCATGCCTGATGTAAGTAAGTCAATGAAAATCTAATATAAGGGTCTTGCTAATTTGAAGTGTAGCTCTATGAGAACCTTTGGGTGAATTCAGTCTGGACCTGGTGATTTATTAATCTTAATTTTTTTAAATCGGTCACCGACTACTTCCTCACTTAAATAAGCAATTAGCAATGGGACAGTCTGGTCCTCTCTTGTGAATACTGAAATGTGCAGAGAGATTTAGGTTTTGGTGGGTTATATTGTTTCTGTGCATGGTAAATAATGGCTGCTTAATTTTTACACTGCAGTTTAGATTTCAGTTTAAACACATCCAACCCAAATCTAACTCTCTCTGCACATGTTACATCTGTCCCACCTGCAGTGCAACATGGTTTGGCCCAGTTGCTTGCTTTTTTGGCTTGCTAACAAACATGAATAAGGCCCACGGAGCCTAATTCAGATCTGATCACATCAGCAAATTTGTTAGCTAATGGGCAAATCCATGTGCACTGCAGGGGGGGAGGGGGGCATATCTAACATGTGCAGAGAGAGCTAGATTTGGGTGGGGTGTGTTAAAATTGAAATCTAAATTGCAGTGTAAAAATAAAGCAGCCAGTATTTACCCTGCACAGAAACAAATAACCCACCCAAATCTATCTATCTCTGCACATGTTACATCTGCCCCACCTGCAGTGCACATGGTTTTGCCCAGTAGCTAACAAAGGGGGTCATTCCGAGTTGATCGCTTGCTGACGATTTTCGATGTGCAGCGATCAGGTAAAAAAAAAGGCAAAACAGCGCATGCGTATGCACCGCAATGCACAGGCGCGTCAAACGGGTATAAAGAAGATCGGTGCTGGGTGATGGATTTAGCGAAGATTCTATTCTCACAACCGAACGCAAGGTGAATGACAGAAAGAGGGCGTTTATGGGTGGCAACTGACCGTTTTCTGGGAGTATTTGGGAAAACACAGGCGTGTCCAGGCGTTTGCACTTTGCAGGGAGGGTGTCTGACGTCAATTCCGGCACCAAACAGACTGAAGTGATCGCAAGGGCTGAGTAAGTCCAGAGCTACTCTATAACTGCATAAAATGTTTTTGCTGCGCTCGGCTGCAAAGGCGTTCGCACACTTGCAAAGCAGAAATACACTCCCCCATAGGCGGCAACTATGCGTTTGCATGGCTGCTAAAAGTGGCTAGCGAGCGATCAACTCGAAATGACCCTCAAATTTCAGATCTGAATTAGGCCCACTGTTTGCACCATCCAATCATTAAAAACTGATACTGATGAGATCCCCTGTACTGCAGGGGTCTCTGGCATTGCACACCCACAGTCCTGATAGCTGGAGATAGGGGCATATTGATAAAAACAAAGAGTACTATATTAGTGGAGTTATCCTTTTAATACCTACAGTAAGTCTCTCTGTGGCAATTACATTGCACATTGGGGGTAATTCTGAGTTGATCGCAGCTTCAAGTTTGTTAGCAATTGGGCAAAACCATGGCCCTCATTCCGAGTTGTTCGCTCGGTAAAAATCTTCGCATCGCAGCGATTTTCCGCTTAATGCGCATGCGCAATGTTCGCACTGCGACTGCGCCAAGTAAATTTGCTATGCAGTTAGGAATTTTACTCACGGCTTTTTCATCGTTCTGGAGATCGTAATGTGATTGACAGGAAATGGGTGTTACTGGGCGGAAACAGGCCGTTTTATGGGCGTGTGGGAAAAAACGCTACCGTTTCCGGAAAAAACGCAGGAGTGGCTGGAGAAACGGAGGAGTGTCTGGGCGAACGCTGGGTGTGTTTGTGACGTCAAACCAGGAACGACAAGCACTGAACTGATCGCAGATGCCGAGTAAGTCTGGAGCTACTCAGAAACTGCTACGAGGTGTGTAATCGCAATATTGCGAATACATCGTTCGCAATTTTAAGATGCTAAGATTCACTCCCAGTAGGCGGCGGCTTAGCATGAGCAAATCTGCTAAAATCCGCTTGCGAGCGAACAACTCGGAATGAGGGCCCATGTGCACTGCAGGGGCGGCAGATATAACATGTGCAGAGAGAGATAGATTTGGGTGTGGTGTGTTCAATCTGCAATCTAAATTGCAGTGTAAAAATAAAGCTGCCAGTATTTACCCTGCATAGAAACAAAATAACCCACCCAAATCTAACTCTCTCTGCAAATGTTATATCTGCCCCCCCTGCAGTGCACATGGTTTAGCCCAACTGCTAAAAAAAAATTCCTGCTGCGATCAACTTGGAATTACCCCCATATTTCCTAATTCTAATACCTCTGTTGTAAAAAAATCATTATAAAGTCATTTCTGATCTAATTACCTAGATATCCAGGAGTGACACACATGCCAGGAATTAACATTTGATTTAGTATGCAAATGCACTCTTTAATTAGCTTGTTTAATCATGTTACTAATTAAATGCTTGAAATGCTATAACTAAATATCCTGCTTGTGGTAGAGCTCAGTTTGGAAGCAAGGTGTGAGAGATATAATTAATAAGATTACTAAACAAAGACAATTCAATGCTCAATAATCCCATATTATATCTCCTCTGATTTCGATCTCTCAGGGTTATTGAACCAGTCATGTTTATTCAGGCACATAATAAAATACACATCCTGCTTCATTGACATTAGTGGACAATGCATTTTCCATGACTTCATACTGTACTGACCGCTGTGATGGCTTATTTATTAATCCCACCCACAAAAAGCTATTTTAGGTACTTTTCAAAAAAATCAAACTGAATTATAAATTAATAACTAGCAAATTAATAATTTATTATTAGAATGAGGATTTTATGTTTTATGATTAAGTTTTATTTTGTTTACATATATTTTGCTTCTGCTGTCTTTTTGCGTATCATATGTACTAAGGCCCTCATTCCGAGTTGTTCGCTCGCAAGGCGAATGTAGCAGAGTTACACACGCTAAGCCGCCGCCTACTGGGAGTGAATCTTAGCTTCTTAAAATTGCGACCGACGTACGCGCAATATTGCGATTACAAACGAGTTAGCAGTTTCTGAGTAGCTTCAGACTTACTCTGCCTGTGCGATCAGTTCAGTGCTTTTCGTTCCTGGCTGACGTCATAAACACACCCAGCGTTCGCCCAGGCACTCCCACCGTTTCCCCGGCCACTCCTGCGTTTTTTCCGGAAACGGTAGCGTTTTCAGCCACACGCCCCTGAAACGCCGTGTTTCCGCCCAGTAACACCCATTTCCTGTCAATCACATTACGATCGCCGGAGCGATGAAAAAGCCGTGAGTAAAATTACTTTCTTCATAGTAAAGTTACTTGGCGCAGTCGCAGTGCGAACATTGCGCATGCGTACTAAGCGGATTTTCACTGCGATGCGATGAAAAATACCGAGCGAACAACTCGGAATGAGGGCCTATGTTAAATTACACCCACTGCAGTCCTGAAGAGGTCAGCAATGAGAGTAGATAGATATTACCTAGTATAAGGCATACTTGCCCAATCTCCTGGAACTTCCAGGAGACTCCCAAATGTGGGGGAAAAGTGGGCAACTCTCCTGCAACCCACCTGCTGCCACCTCTTGTCAAGTGAAATAGGAGGGCAAGGGGCATGATGACATGATTTGTTATAAATCGTGTCATTGTGGCCCCACCACCAGCGGTGCAACTGCATATAACAAATATGAAAAGGACTTCAATCAAAGATGATCATCATAAAACAATGCATACCACCCAGATAAAGCTGCAGCATCTACATCGGCCTTTTCTATTGTGGACTACCCCATTACTTGCTCTAAGGAGGTTTTGCTGTCATCATCTAGCAATCAATTTAATTTATTACCTGAAATATATGGGGTATATTTATCATTGGTGGCGTTGGGGTCCTGAAAAATGTTATTGCTTATTATTTGAGGGAGGGGGGGGGGGCTTTTTAACAAAATAATCTTGCTGGCTCCAATAGGAACCCAACCAGATGTAGAGGTTTGCCATAAAGCTATTGCTATCACTTTACCGCGTGCTCTCACACTGTGCAAGTATTGCCATCCAGCCATTCACGCATGGAGTAAAACTGTGAAAAACGGGGAGGGGAGGAGCATGGTTGAAGAGATCACAATAACCCTCTCCAGTAATAATCCGACTTCGGTGATACCCACACCATTCATCTGAAGATTGTGTTAGCTATTGGGGCCAACCACTTACAATATTGGCCCTAATAACTTGATAAGTTAGGCATGTCCACAGTACACATGTGGTCTGCAGCATTAGGTTCCGATTCAGGTTGGATCGCAAAACTCGATCCAACCGCAAAAATTATGAAAAGGATGTGGGCGCATGCGCAGCGCCCGTCCTGCACATGCGCCCGCATTTACCTGGGGGGGCTGCCTCAGAAATTGCAAACGCCTCTGCCTGTCAATCAGACAGAGGCATTCGCGGGGTGGGAGGGGGACTGTCAACGCTCCATTTCCTAGGTGGAGATGGAGTGTTGCAGGGGCATGGCTTCTAAACGAGGGGTGGTGCAGCGCGAACAGGGGCATGGCGGGGAGTGATTGGAGCCGCCACTATCAGAAAGATGGCGGTGGGCTGCACCGGCAGAAGGCAACCCTAATTTCTGCGATCAAGCAGAAATTGCGGTGGGATCGCCATTTCTGCCTGTTTCGGGGGAGGGGGGGGGGGGGGGCAGTATGCTGGGCATGGATTGTAAATTCTGGGTTGTAAATACATGGATTGTAAATTTGCAATCCAACCTGAATCAGGCCATTAGTTTGTATCACTTATCATCTACTTAAATATGCTAGTTACTTAAATCATGACATATGTAATTTTAGCTACCAGTAAGTCTGCAATAATTTACATCTTAAATAGTTCACTGCAGGTAGATTGAAGGGAATAAATGTTGTCCCTGCTCTAAGTATGAAATTATTTTTTATTAAATAATATGTTATACTAATGTCATAAAAGTCTGGACATTTGATGTAACAGCAACTCTTGATATGAACAGGGAGACTCAAGTCCATTATGGAGTTTTAAGAACTATAAATGGCAGCATCCCTGCAGGGAAAACAAGCATGTTTTACAGCGAGCCATCTCTCTGCATCAGTTAAAGGCATACTGTACTTGGCAACTCTCCCGGAATGACCAGGAGGCTCCAGAAAATCCTGTGGTACTCCCGAACCGCCCAAAAGGTGGCCAAATCTCTTGCACCATCACCCAGGTGCTCGCACCTTCTGCCAGCTGCTAACCCCACCCCTCCCCCACCCCTTTCCAAAGGCCCCGCTCTTACAGAGCACAGGTAGGAGGTCTGAGCAGTGGCAAATTTCACATTAGGCATGAGAGGCACGTGCCTAGGGGTGGCACTTGTTGGTGGGAGGCACTTGGATGCTTGTGTTGGTACTGTCAGCCCAAGAAAGTGCCAGTAATTGCAAAATATTTCCACTGTACTGTACCATATGACATCTTGAAAGGAATGTAAACGGGTAGGACATGCAAATACTGCCCCTGTAGGCTGTCCTACTTAGTAAATATGTACACATAATTAAAAATAAAAAAATTCATAGTTAGTAGATATTTTTGTTATTCTATTAAATTGGCTATCATCAAATGATGGCTTATAACTAGAGATGTGCACCAGAAATTTTTCAGGTTTTGTGTTTTGGTTTTGGATTCTGTTCTGCGGCCATGTTTTGGATTCGGACACGTTTTGGCAAAACCTCCCTTAAAATGTTTTGTCGGATTCGAGTGTGTTTTGGATTTGGGTGTTTTTAAAAAAAAAAAACCCTCAAAAACAGCTTAAATCATAGAATTTGGGGGTAATTTTGATCCTATAGTATTATTAACCTCAATAACCATAATTTCCACTCATTTCCAGTCTATTCTGAACACCTCACAATATTATTTTTAGTCCTAAAATTTGCACCGAGGTCGCTGGATGACTAAGCTAAGCGACCCAAGTGGCCGGCACAAACACCTGGCCCATCTAGGAGTGGCACTGCAGTGTCAGACAGGATGGCACTTAAAAAAATTGGCCCCAAACAGCACATGATGCAAAGAAAAGAGAAAAAGAGGTGCACTGTGGTCGCTGGATGGCTAAGCTAAGCGACACAAACACCTTAGTATCACAGGAATTATTCATTCTAATCAATGGTATTATTGGTCCAAATCACTGGAAGAAAATGACAAAATCACAGGAATTATTCATTCTAATCAATGGTATAATTGGTCCAAATCACTGGAAGAAAATGACAAAATCACTGGAATTATTTGGCAAGATCACTGTAATTAATAATTATAAATCACTGATATTAATTGGTAAAATCTCGCTATCGTCTGCCTAGTGAAGTGGAATCTAAATGGGATTTTGTACCGGGGACACACACAATAACTTCATCAATTGTCTAAATCCCAATGCACTAATGGCGGGAAACGGGCGCACATCTAACAGCGCACTGATTGTACTGAGAACTGATTATACTGATCACTGATGATACTACGGAGAACTGACACTGAGCAGCGAGAACAGCACTGGACTATTGTACTGTAGTATACTGGTCACCACAATGCAGCACTGACACTGAGCACAGATATTAAGCACTGATCAGGATACTAGAAGTGACACGGTGCAGCAAGATAATGCTATGGCCTACTATACTGTACTACTATATACTGGTGGTCACCACAATGCAGCACTGTACTACTATATACTGGTAATGTTTTTATTTGAATATTGCAACCTTCTTACATTTTATTTACATATTGTCAAAGTCATAAAAATATCATGATGCACACTGCCATATTTGCACCTCATACAGGTCCGCGCTGCGCATGCGTGCGCTCTCCCGTGCGTACGCATACCCGCTGTTGCGTGCACCCGCAGGCGCACGGTATGCGCATTTACGGTAGAGTTTGTGTGCGCCTAGCGTGCGACTCGATCGTTACATATTTTAACCATATAATGTATTTTGTAGATTATGGTCCCTTTGATAGAATCTGAAAGTTTAGTTAATGTAGCATGTTCATGAACAAATAGATCCCTCTTTGTTTGATACGAAGGGTCAGAAAAGGGTTATACAGTGGTGTTTAGTATCCATCGGAAGAGTATTTAATTAGCAATATTCCGGTGTTGGTTTGAAGCGGATTAATCGCTCGTGCGAATAGTTATGGACATAAGAAGTTTATGTACTTTTACTATTATTTGCACTCACTTATCCATGCGGCGGGAAACCTAGTTTCCCACCCACCTGAGCAGTTGGAAATAGTCACAGCCCACCTGTATGAATCAACCTATGACCTTTTGTTATAATGCGAAGACGAATTCCTGTATCCAATGAACAATGAGATTGTAGGGACCATTGTATTGTATTATGTGTGGGGCATAAATAGACAAGCCGATCTGATCCAGCTCACTCTCTTCAACGGTTCTCATCACTGATAATCGGGAGCTGGATATTCAGAAAGGCGCATGCGATCGTTCCCTTTGTGCGTAAGTTTTCTCCGCAATCATATTGTCTTTATTGTTATTGTGAGCCATATCTCTCTCTCTCTCTCCCTCCTCTCCTCTTTCTCTCTCATTTCCCCTTAAACGTAATTGTATTGTATTGTATTTCATGTGTAGTTATCTGGTTAGTTAGTCTATGTTATATTGGTAGTGTATGACTTGTATTGTATTATTCTTTTGCAAATAGAACGTTCATAGAAGGTGTTAGAACCTAAGATCGGTATCTGTGTATTTCTTATATTTCTAAGCATTCTCAGAGTGTCGGAGACGCTCGAACAGCATTTAAGTTAATAAGGTTACACTGTGTTACATCTACACCCTATCACTACACCAAGGTTTACTGCATAATACATTGTTTTATGGTATAGATACAAAGGTTTTACACTGTGAGCGTCAGCGGCGCTTGTGATCTCCTCGTGGTCCCGAGCGTCCGCTACGCTAATAGCGTATCATTACGTTAGTCGGCAGCCAATAGCGTGCCTGCCTGTGATCTCTTGGCCGTGAGCGAACGTGACGCTTGAGCGTCTCGACTACGGCTAAGCGATTGTTACGCAACGTGCGTACCCTTACGGTATTCCATACGTCAATAGCGTACAGTGTTCTTAGACTTCTTAAAGGGTTTTAAGTAAGATAAATATTCAGCTTTATCAATTGGCGGCTCGTCCATCCTTCACATATCTGCACTAGGTAATTTCAGCAGACATTATCCATCAGCAAAGGGCGGGAGGTCATATTCCTCGTAGTGCTGTCTGGATAAGCGTCTGCTTCACTTAGTAAAGGGTGCTGAGGGAATCCGGAACCGGAGGTAAGAACAAAACGCTAGTGTCTTTTAAAACTGTTTATTTCTGTTTTGCGTACGCACACACGCACGCATATATCTGCATTTCTTTTTCATTCGTGTATTTTCATATCACTCTCCTGTTTGCCATTTTATAATTGATAAACGTGCTAAGAGATATTTGTCGCTATTTAATAGTTAAAGAGTAAAAGTAATACATTAAGGTGTAAATTGCAAAGCACACACACAACTCTGCCTAAAGATACAAGGAGAGACCTGTGTGGTGCTCGGTAGACGATCGAGGATCGTCTACATTGATAAACGTGTTAATTGTGTTACGGTGGATATCTGCTTTGCGTACACGTGTCTCTAACAAAAGGCTGAGACTCGCGTACGCAACCCAAAGGCCGACGCACGCAGCGTATATTACGCAACGGAGCGTCCGGGTACGCCCACGTAACTCAAATCACACGATAGTGTTATTTTTAACAGGCGAAAAGTTGGCAACGCGATAAATAGCGCAAGTCGATTTTAGTGTCCGAAATTTAAGTTAATAGATCCTTCTCCAATTTACAACTCATCTGGTCTAAAGGAAAGAAATTTCTGCGCAGAAATAGAAATAGAAACAAAAGTGTACATGTGGTGAGTGAGTGTTTGCAATTATATAAGTTCTACAATTTTTGAGGTTGAACCACAGGAAGTCGAGTTCTCGTGAGGTACATGCATGTAAGTGACGTACATGGTGGCTAGGGAGGCATCCCTTGTTAAACATAAAATTTGAGCAGTAGAGTATAGCAGACCAGGAGGTCTACTGTAGCACAGACCAGGCCAGGAGGTCTAGGTACAGCAGACTAAGAAGTCCGCTATAGAGAAAAGTAGCACAACACCAAGAAGGGTTGGTGCGGAACCCATATAGGCCATAAAGCTCTGGCTGAAGGAATTCGCAGCCGAAATTTTCGATTCCACTGGTCGCTCCGCACATAAGATTAGTTGCTTATGTGCAGAACGATTGTACCGCACGTAATTGTGTGCATTAGTTAGTAATCTGACCCAGTGCCATTTGTGTACGAAAGGGGTCATAAACGCTATTTGTACATTCTAACGTGATTTGTGTAATTTTTTTTTATTTTAAAGGAGGTTCGCCAGTCACTTGGGAACTATCCAGCAACCAATAGTTACTGGAAAGAGTAAGTGCTCTGCGGATCACCCTCACATGTTCCAGTAAATAGCGGTTCAGGTCGCAGGGGCCCTGGGTCGAGTACGCCAGCACTAGGGCAGTGTGTAGGTCGTATTGGTCGAGTGAGTGGGGTACTCGGTAAACCGCCACCGTCAGCCTATCGTGAACATTTTGGTTTTGTAATGGTTCGCTGAAGAAAAGCAACACCTGCAGGTATGGGGGCCAATTGTTCAGGTAGGGGGCGATCAACCTCGGTTCGGGTTGATTCAGTAAACCGACCAATCGGGTCGGCAAGGTATGTAATGTGTGAAAAATACGGTTCACACACAGAGGTTTTATGTGATAAATGGGAGAGAATGACGGTACATGACGGGGAGAAGTTCCCAAGAGTAGGCAGCTTTAGCCCAGATGTGTTACTGAATCTAAGGAGGAGGATATGTCTCATTAAATCAACAAAGAGACGGATCAAACATTATGATTATTTGCAGTTATGGCAACAGGAGGGGGAAATACAGAGAGGATTGGCTCAGGCGGCGGGATCTAACCCTATCAGGAAACTGATAGCCACGGCACCACCGCCACCTTACATAACAGGAGAGAAATTGGTTGCGGAGAATGACGCACTAGGGTGTAACAAACAAACACTTAGCAACTGTATAAATGTTAAAGATAATGTTAATAAGTTAACCAATGCAAATATTAACCCGTGCAAGTTGTACCCTGTTTTAAACTTTCCCCAGGAGTGTGATCAAGAGGACGAATCGGCAACAATATCAGCGCTCTCTCTAGCAGCCACCTTATCAGAAACAACAGTAGGCACGGCCCAACCCTTAAGATTAGTAGCAGAGGCCCCTAGCGGAGGGACAGGTGAGGTCGTATCAACGGGTAAGTACGGCACCTTACACTATGCTGAAACCATTTCACCACAGGCTGTAGAATCTAATCAGAATGATGTTGTTAGGCTTAATCCCGTTAGGGTAATAGCTGTGCCAAATGGGAAAACTGACACTACAGGAGTCACTCCTATCAGAAACATTGCCATGTACAGCATATTTTTCCGAATGGAATTAAGAACCATAGTGTCTGAATTCCCTGATCCTAGAAAAGATCTAGTTGCTAGCCAGAAATACATCAGAGACCTAGGGAACACTGTAGAGCCCAATAACAAAGACTGGCAGATATTGCTGAGGGCATGTTTACCCTCCAATGTCGACTCAGCTCAATTTTTAGCTGACTGTGGATTGGATCAGGATGAACCCCTTACAGATGTGTACAACCGAGACAATGTAAAAAGAATAAATTTACAGTTAAAAGAGTATTTTCCAGCTGTAGTTAAATGGAACAAAATTTTCTCCATTAAACAAAAGGAGTCAGAAACAGCTGCAGAATATTTTCACAGGGCATTACTAGATATGGCTAAATACACAGGCATAGAGGACATTAAAACCAACATAAATCATAGAGAAGTAGCAGTATCTGTGCTAATGGATGGTTTAAAAGAAGCATTAAAGACAAGGGTACAGACCACGCAACCATGTTGGCGAGGTCTGTCGGTGGCTACTTTGAGAGAGGCAGCTATTGATCACGATCGGAACATCACCAGACACAGGGAATTACAAGGTGATAAGTTAATGGCCGTAAGTATACAGGCCCTGACCACAAGGCAGCCTTTGTATAAATCACCAAACCCTGTGGGTAAGTCAAATGTGGTAACTTGTTATTCTTGTCATAGACAGGGACACATGGCACAAGACTGTAGAGTGAAAAATTCACAAAAATCATACCAACCCCCTAGACCACGACATGACACACGAAATTGGGATCAGGGTCCACAGAGACGGAGTTATGAGCCACATGCAGGGGAAACAAAAAGATATCCCCCAAAAGGAGACTGGCAAGTTTCTGGCAGTTCCCAGTTAACCCCTTCACAAGTAGTTGCTGCCAGCGGGATTCAGGGAGGTCACCATACCCAATAGGGGTGTGGCCCTACCTGTAATCTGCAGCCAGTAAAATTGATTGCAAGTCTTGGAAGTGAACCCGAAATTGCAATTGACGTAGCTGGTAAAACATTAAACTTTCTTGTAGATACGGGGGCGGCCAAATCAGTGATAAATTCGACAGTGGGCATGAGAACCACTGGTAAGACAATTCCAGCCATGGGAGTAACGGGAGTAGTCCAGCATTACCCTGTTAGCAAACCAGCAGAGATTACAATAGGGCCTTTACATACCAAGCATTCCTTTTTGCTGGCTGCATCGGCACCGACTAATCTCCTGGGAAGAGACTTATCGTGTAAAATGGGGTGCGTCATTTATTGTACTCCTGAAGGTGTATTCTTGGACATACCTGAGAATCACGCTCAGGAAGTGCGAGACATGTTAGACTCCCCATCAAAATTAATGACACATACCGTTATGACAAATAGGACTCCATCCCAAGTAGAAGAAATGACATCCCAGATACCAGAGTCACTTTGGACTAAAGATGGACAAGACACTGGATTAATGGCAAACGTAGCTCCAGTAGTTGTGCAAGTAAAAGATGGTAGGATAGCTCCAAAAATCCCACAATACCCTCTGAAGCCAGAGGTGGAGTTAGGAGTGTATCCCGTAATAGAGCGCTTGCTACAACAGGGCATTCTGGTAAGAACATCCAGCACTGCCAATAGTCCCATCTTCCCTGTGAAAAAGAGTGGGGGGAGGGGTTACAGGCTAGTGCAGGATCTAAGGGGGATTAACAAAATAGTTGAGAGTCAGTTCCCCGTAGTGCCAAATCCAGCTGTCATCCTTATGCAAATCCCTCCCACTGCGAAATTTTTCACTGTTATTGACCTCTGCTCCGCTTTCTTTTCGGTACCTCTGCACCCTGACAGCCAATATTTGTTTGCATTCACATACAGAGGAGTCCAATACACATGGACTCGATTACCACAAGGTTTCATAGACAGTCCAAGTATATTTTCCCAGGCTTTGCATGATTGTTTACAGTCTTTCCAACCAGAGAGTGGATCAATATTGATACAGTACATGGATGATTTACTACTGTGTTCAGATTCATTGGAAGCGTCCCTGAAGGATACGAAACAGCTCCTGTTTCATCTTTCAGACACAGGACACAAGGTTTCCAAAGACAAATTGCAATTATGCCAAACTAAAGTAAAATATCTAGGACACTGTCTAACACAAGGACTGAGACACCTGACCGCTGATAGAATTCAAGCAATTAGAGACATGACTCTGCCACAAACCCAGCAACAGATCAGAACGTTTTTAGGAATGTGTGGGTATTGCCGTAACTGGATCCCAGGATTTTCCATTCTAGCATTACCTTTGCAGGAGATGGTCTCATCAAACAAACCTGATCGGATTTCGCATACAGACGAATCCGAGATGGCATTTGAGAAACTCAAACAGTGCCTAACGCAGGCGCCAGCATTAGGTATGCCAGACTATGGGAAACCCTTTGAGCTGTATGGAACAGAAAGTGCTGGTTGCGCGGCAGGCGTCCTAACCCAAAAGCACGGTGATGCCAGCAGGCCGGTAGCATACTACAGCGCTCAGCTAGATACGGTAGCGCGATCCCTCCCCACATGCTTGCGAAGCGTTGCTGCAATAGCATTGTTAGTAACAAAAAGCGAAGATGTAGTGCTAGGTCACAACCTCACAATTCATACACCACATGCAGTGTCAGCCTTGCTAAATTCTGCCCAAACCAGACACGTCTCATCAGCGCGGTTTACAAGATGGGAATTGGCACTAATGGCCCCCGTAAACATCACCATAAGGAGATGCAGTGCATTAAATCCTGCAACATATCTCCCAGGTGTGCCTGGACAGGCACAAAGGGTGGAGGATGAGAGTGGTGGGGAAGGAGGATTTAATACAAAGGAGGACACACATGATTGTATGGAATATTTGAACCAAAATTTCACGGCAAGGCCTGACATCAGTGACAACCCACTGGAAGAGGTAGATCTTACTTTCTACACGGACGGTAGTTGTCACAGACAGTCAGACTCGGGAGACTTGTGTACTGGATACGCAGTCGTAGATGACCAAGGCACCATAGAAGCAGAACCGCTAGGCCCACCTCACTCAGCCCAGGTTGCTGAACTGGTCACCCTAACCAGAGCATGTGAATTGGCTAAGGGCAAGTCAGCCAATATCTACACCGACTCTAGATACGCATTCGGGGTAGTCCATGATTTCGGAGCCCTATGGCGCCTCAGAAATTTCATGACGGCAGCTGGTACACCGGTAGCGCATGCAGCTCACATCAAAAGGCTTCTAACAGCGATACAGGAACCCGACAGAGTGGCTGTTATCAAGTGTAAAGCACACACATATAGCCAGGACCCAGTATCACTTGGTAACAGCCGAGCAGACGAAGCTGCTAAGCTAGCAGCTGGTACCCCCAGACAGACAGACACCACACAACTGATGGTATTTAATACCATCAACACACAGAAGTTGTGTGAAATGCAAAATTTGTGTTCCACACAGGAAAAGGCAGTCTGGAAGGCAAAAGGATATGGCCAGGAGTCCTCAGGACTCTGGACGGATGGACAAGGTAAACCAGTGGCCCCCAGAGCATACCTTCCATGTTTAGCTGAGGCAGCACACGGGCTGACTCATCTGGGCAAGGAGGGAATGTGTAAGTTGGTAAGAGCATATTGGTGCGCCCCAGGATTTTCATCTCATGCAGGTAAAAGAGCAATGTCATGCCTTACCTGTTTGAGGAAGAATATCGGAAAGGCAATACCAACAGAACCATCTCATATCCCACCTACAGGCGGCCCTTTTCAGGTAATACAGATTGACTTTATACAATTACCCCCTTGTCGAAATTTGAAATATGTACTTGTTTGTATAGATGTATTCTCAAATTGGGTCGAAGCATTTCCTGCGGCCACAAATACCGCTATGTTTACTGCTAAGAAAATTGTGCAGGAATTTGTATGTAGATACGGTATCCCTAGAATAATTGAAAGTGATAGGGGTACCCATTTTACAGGTGATGTCTTTCAAGGAATGTGTAAGTTAATGGGAATTGATAGTAAGCTGCACACTCCGTACCGCCCCCAGGCGAGTGCGAAGGTGGAAAGAGTGAACAGCACTATTAAAAATAAACTGAGCAAAGTTATGGCAGAAACAGGATTGACATGGCCAGAAGCTTTACCCATTGTACTATACAGCATCAGAACCACTCCCAGGTCCCCTCTTAATCTGTCTCCCTTTGAGATCTTATTTGGTCGACAACCGCATGTTATGATTAACCCTCAGGATGATTTGAAGTGTAACAATGAAGTGACTGTAAAGTACCTGGTTAACATGAGTAAACAGCTAAGGAACCAAAATGATAATTTGAAGTTAGTGATTCCTGATTTACCAGATAGTAATTGTCATGACATTGAACCTGGGGATTATGTAATGATACGGAATTTTCTACGCTCAGGTTGCCTTATTGACAGATGGGAAGGACCATACCAAGTCTTATTGACTAGCACTACAGCATTGAAGGTTGCCGAGAGAGAGACTTGGGTTCATTCGTCCCACTGTAAGAAGGTTGCTGATCCAGAGAGGTCCCGTGATAAGGAACAGACGGTAGAGGAAGTTGTATCACTGGAGTGTCTGTTCCAAGAGGACTGAGGCGGCACCTGAACATTGAAAATCATAAGATCGAAAGCAGTTGTCGATTCCCTGTTCCCTTTTATTGTTTTTCTCCAAACTTCCCACCCTATCTCCCTCAAATTATTTCTTTCCCCCTTCTCATTCTTCTCCGTTTCCTCCTACAAGATGGACTTGCCCCAAGAGACTGTGATCCGGATTTTCCTGTTGACCATGATGTTAACCAGAGCAGTCTGTTCCGGCGAGAGTACCATGGAGGTCGAGAGAGGTTCTGGAATGGGTTCTGATGACAAAGATGGAGGCGTAGTTTTCCAAGAACAACTTAATCAACAAGTAAAGGCGAGTATCAGAAAACGATCCGATAGCATTGACAATAGAAGGAATTGTGAAGGATTGTTAGCTGAAGAAAACTATCTGTAGGCTCTGTGACAATGTAGTTGAGGATGGGTGCATCAAGAAATGCCAATCCAGTTTTAATATCCACATGGACCGGCATCCATTGAGTGACTATCACTCCTTAGTGGGTAAAGTGTTAAATCAGACAGATTGTTGGGTATGCTCTCAAGTACCTCAAGGCCATAGCAAATCAGGGCTAGTACCATTCCCTTTAACGGTAGGAGAGGTACTTGAGCTAAAGGGTGGGAGACCGGTGGACAGGAGGTTTAATATCTCCAGCCCTCCTAGTTTGAAGCTCCACCAATATCATGTGGATAAGTCCCTAATATGTTTTAACATTTCCAATCCCCGAAAGCCGGGAAATTGGGAAGTGTCATGGAGTAACCAAACCATGACCTTTTCATATAGAGCAGATAGAATGCCTACAGATACAGAGCTTATACGCCACATAGCCAGTAGAGAAAAATCTTTCCGATATAGGTATACCCTAGGAAGTAGGATTACGAGAGTTGGAGAGGTATCACCAGGATACTGTGCACATATCGTACAAACTGATACATGTACTAGACAGATGGGAGAATTAGGGTTAGGAGATTTCACATGGAAGATGTGTAATATGGTTATGTCCTACTCTGTCCCATATGTTCTCCCCGATGATGCATATTTCATATGCGGGAGGAAGGCGTATAAGTGGCTTGCCCCAAACTCTGAAGGATTGTGCTATATTGGAAAAGTACTGCCTGAGGTAATGACTGTATCACATGCCAAAATGAAAGATATACACCGTGGTGCCCAAGCTCCTTATACTCACACCCATTACGAGCACGTAGTTAAAAGGCAACTGACAGAAAGGACAGAGCATTCGGCCTCTGACATGATCCATGAATCCACCGGGATTCAGGTTCTACTTGCGCTAGATTTCACTCGCACCGCTAGAGGAGTGCTGAACTATAGATATATATCTGCGCTTGCTAATTTGTTAGACAATATCACAGAAATGTATGATGACACTTTTAGGTATACTGGAAGAGAGCTTCAAGCTTATAAAACAGAACTGGTTCAGCATAGAATGGTTCTTAATTATCTCACAGCAGTGACAGGTGGATATTGTGTCACACTGGCAACGCAGTACGGCGTGAAATGCTGCACATATATTACGAATAGTACCGAGGATCCGGTCGAGGTCATAGACCAAAAGATGGACGATATTCTCCAATTAAAGTGGGAATTTCGCAGGAGACACAATCTCACCCTTGCTGCTGTGGGTAATGAGCTGACTGGTTGGGTGTCATGGTTGAACCCGCGAAATTGGTTCTCTGGTTTAGGAGAATGGGCTCAAGGAGTCATAATGGATGTAGGGAAGTTTCTCCTATGTATCTTGGGTGTTGTCATATCGATTGGCTTGATATTTAGATGCGGTCAGGTTTTAATGAAGTGCAAACGTAGTACCAGGGTAATGAGTCTAAGGAGTGAGGAAATTGTAATTCCAATGGATTTGATTTATGACCCAACGGTAGAGACAATGATGTGATGAAAATGCGATTATACGGTCCGTCTCTTTCACCTGTTTTTCCGTTTTCTCCAAGGTAAAAAGACCCACTTGGACGAGGAATTTGATGATCCTGTATACAGACAACAGATTGATTAAAGAAGAAGTTTTGACAACCTTATACACAGATAATTGATGAACTATGCCATAGACCCCCAGTTTCCCTAGAAATTTAAAATTTACGCTAGCCCAACACTTTTGTAAGTCTATGGACATTGACAAAGCTTTTTGCCCACACTTTTTGGCAAAAGCCCAAAGAAGACTGCATTCAACAGACACCAGACAAGACCTCAATCGGCAAATGTTCATTAAACCTGACATAGAATACCACTGCATTTACCATAATTGTTCTTTATCTTCATTTCTACAACCTTCAGGTAATGACACACATAGTCGATAGGGAATACAGGCACAGATATCAGCAATCACATATCCCCCCATTCATGTATCATCAACTAAAATGTGCTCCCCCATTTTGTTGCAACCAAAAGCCAAAAAGAGCTCGGTAACGTTTGACAGCCCATCCACAGACCCGTACCGCTGGATAAGAAGGAATTCAAATGTATACTTCGCAATACCTCGAAGCTTGATTTAAGACACGTACGGCACAATGATACATGACCCCCCCAAACATGGATTCATACACACATGCTTCTGCTATCTCACTAGGTCATACCCTTTTCTCACCTTCTCCTCTCCTCCCCTACCCAACCATAGAAATGTATTTACACATGACATATATTTTTCTCTTTTTGAAATGTTTTAGGAAGTGACAGTTATTGGTGACTGCCAAAGGGTGGACTGTCAAAGTCAGAAAAATATCATGATGCACACTGCCATATTTGCACCTCATACAGGTCCGCGCTGCGCATGCGTGCGCTCTCCCGTGCGTACGCATACCCGCTGTTGCGTGCACCCGCAGGCGCACGGTATGCGCATTTATGGTAGAGTTTGTGTGCGCCTAGCGTGCGACTCGATCGTTACATATTTTAACCATATAATGTATTTTGTAGATTATGGTCCCTTTGATAGAATCTGAAAGTTTAGTTAATGTAGCATGTTCATGAACAAAGAGATCACTCTTTGTTTGATACGAAGGGTCAGAAAAGGGTTATACAGTGGTGTTTAGTATCCATCGGAAGAGTATTTAATTAGCAATATTCCGGTGTTGGTTTGAAGCGGATTAATCGCTCGTGCGAATAGTTATGGACATAAGAAGTTTATGTACTTTTACTATTATTTGCACTCACTTATCCATGCGGCGGGAAACCTAGTTTCCCACCCACCTGAGCAGTTGGAAATAGTCACAGCCCACCTGTATGAATCAACCTATGACCTTTTGTTATAATGCGAAGACGAATTCCTGTGTCCAATGAACAATGAGATTGTAGGGACCATTGTATTGTATTATGTGTGGGGCATAAATAGACAAGCCGATCTGATCCAGCTCACTCTCTTCAACGGTTCTCATCACTGATAATCGGGAGCTGGATATTCAGAAAGGCGCATGCGATCGTTCCCTTTGTGTGTAAGTTTTCTCCGCAATCATATTGTCTTTATTGTTATTGTGAGCCATATCTCTCTCTCTCTCTCCCTCCTCTCCTCTTTCTCTCTCATTTCCCCTTAAACGTAATTGTATTGTATTGTATTTCATGTGTAGTTATCTGGTTAGTTAGTCTATGTTATATTGGTAGTGTATGACTTGTATTGTATTATTCTTTTGCAAATAGAACGTTCATAGAAGGTGTTAGAACCTAAGATCGGTATCTGTGTATTTCTTATATTTCTAAGCATTCTCAGAGCGTCGGAGATGCTCGAACAGCATTTAAGTTAATAAGGTTACACTGTGTTACATCTACACCCTATCACTACACCAAGGTCTACTGCATAATACATTGTTTTATGGTATAGATACAAAGGTTTTACACTGTGAGCGTCAGCGGCGCTTGTGATCTCCTCGTGGTCCCGAGTGTCCGCTACGCTAATAGCGTATCATTACGTTAGTCGGCAGCCAATAGCGTGCCTGCCTGTGATCTCTTGGCCGTGAGCGAACGTGACGCTTGAGCGTCTCGACTACGGCTAAGCGATTGTTACGCAACGTGCGTACCCTTACGGTATTCCATACGTCAATAGCGTACAGTGTTCTTAGACTTCTTAAAGGGTTTTAAGTAAGATAAATATTCAGCTTTATCAATATTTACAAATTTACAACAAATAAATAAAGTAAAAATTGATTAACAAACAAAAATTTTCCATTTATTCTTAACATTTTCCTCCATTTTACAATCCCTTCAAAGTTTTTCCCTTAATTCTAACAATTTCCGTAAGAAACTTTCTTTTTCTGAAACTAACCTCCTCTTCCTCCTCCGTACTCCCCCTTCACCTGTTCTTGAGCCCATACATACCTCTCTCACCCCTCCTTTCATTCCCCACCACCTCCATTCACTTCACTCTCAATCCACCCATCCTCTCACCTTTTATACCATTTACTCTCCTTTCATCCTGAACAATCCAACATTTAAATGAGAAGTCAATAACAAATCTAGGCAGCTCTTCCAGTGTACGCAACCATTTAAAAAAAAGAAAGACAAATCTCAAAATTCTATTTCAACTAAAAAGTGAGATAGTTATAGAAAAGTTTTTACCAGTACCTGGAGGCTAGAAACTTTCCATCACCCACTAAGGGGGCTTCAGCTGGCGCCACAAGTGGGACCAACTGATGACATCCAATATCTCCTCCTCCATTTCCATCATCCGCTTCACCTCGTGTAGTATTAGGCCCTCCACCACTTCGCAGGGAAGGATTTTATTTCTCAATGAAACCTGACACCGTGCATTCCATAAGTGATACTTGACAGCTAAACTTATCATAAAAATTGTGCATAAATCAAATTCTTCATACCCTGTGAATGCTCCATATGCCCATCCCTGGTAATCCAAACCAGAAAGACAAGGTATTCCTAGAGCGCTTGACACTCTTTTGCAAATGTTTATATTAAAAGGACACTGAAGAAAGAAATGGTCCATACTCTCCTACTGACCTTGACACTCCTCCCGTGGACAATCACGATCATTGGATCTTCTAAACTTCAGGTTCCCCCTAACATAGAGCTTCCCTTGGAATGAGAACCAGGCGATGTCGCTAAATTTCAACGGGATCCTCTGAGAATTTATCAGAGAAATCCCTTCTGAACATACCGTTTCTGGGCAATCCTTCAGGGCCAATGGGACATAGAAGTGAGTTTGCAAGACCCTCTTCCCCAACTCCTTCCTACTGAGATCTCTTAACTCCCCCACTCCCAAGCCCCATCGCCAAATTACTTTCAAGCACTGGATCATGTAGATCGGGAGGTAGCCTCTTCTACGCCGAGAGCTTCTCAAGTGACCTCCTTCTATCCATACTGTGAGGAAAGGGGATATCCATTCCCTAAAACCGTCTGCCCACCGAGGAGGGGTCTCTGAAAAACAGACCCCCGAAATTCATTTTTAAAAAGGCTGTTATAAAAAACACCACCGGGTTGACCATATCCAGTCCCCCCTTGGTCCTCGGTTTGCACGCAATGCCTCTCTTAACTATATTCATTTTGTTTCCCCACAACATCAGGAAAAACAAAGAGCCAATTTTAGACCACAGTGGTTGTGGCAAAAAACATACATAACTGACATATAAAAACAATGGAATCAGATAGGTTTTACACAAATCAACCCTTTCCCTCAGGGAGAATTTCCATCCTCTCCAACTTCTTACTTTCCGTGTTGCCTCTTCCAGTATCCTTTCCCAATTTGCTGTGGCATAATCACCCTGGTCGAATCTTATTCCTAGAATCTTAATTGAATCGCTGGCCCTGGGGAGGCTGTCCGGAAGGTCAAATTCTCTACCTTCCTCCCCCATCCAGAAAACTTCACACTTGTCCTGATTTATCATGGAGCCCGAGGCTCCTGAGTACTCGCCTATCAGTTGGTCAACATCACAGGCCTCTGTGTTCGATGACAGAACCACTGTGACATCATCAGCATAGGCAATTACCCTTAGTGGTTCTCCCTGGCCCAGCTGCACCCCTCCCACCATGCTGTTCTCAATCCTCCAAATAAAAGGATCGATCGCAAACACGTAAAGAAGAGGGCTCAGGGGGCAACCCTGACGGACACCAGAGTTCACCACAAAGGCAGGCCCTACCCAACCATTAACAAGCGGGAAGCTCTCGGCCTTGCTGTACAATATGCGTAGCCAATTGACTAGTTTAACTGGAATGCCATACCTTTCCAGCAAAGTCCAGAGGTACTCATGGTTGACTAGGTCAAAAGCTTTGGACTGATCCAATGCCAGTAAATATTTCCCCCACTTCTCAACCTTGCACCATTCTATGGCCTCCCGGACACCAAGGACAGCACTAAATGTGCTTCGACCTTTCACAGTACAATGCTGAGAAGTTGAGAGCAACTGCCCGGAAAATTCCATCAGCCTATTAAATATGATTTTTGCCAACACCTTCCTCTCCGTATTGAGGAGTGCTATGGGGCGCCAGTTCTCAATATGGGCCGGGTCCTTTCCTTTAGAGAGTAAGATAAGTGCTGAAAGCCTCATGGAGGGAGGGAGTTCTCCCTCTGCCAGGCCACTGTTAAAAACCTCCACGAGACGAGGTGCCAGGACGTCTGAGAATTCTTTATAGAATTCAGCTGTCAAACCATCTGTTAGGTGCCGTGGTCCGCGATGTCCTCGCGGCCCGGCGCCTAGCAACTAGGGACGCAGAGCGTGCTAGCCGCTGGGTCCATAGCAATGCTGGGACGCCGGGCGCGCTGAGCCGCCTGGACCCTAGCAACGGGGACGCCACGGGCGGACCGCGTTCCCCGTTGCAGGGTCAATCCAGTAACACACACACACTGGTCTTCTGGGCGTGCAGCAGGGCAGCTGCATGGCATTTAGGGTAATCAGGCTCTGAACATCTGATTGGAGGACTCCTTGATAAATACCTTCTCAGTGCTTCCCACAGACGCCGGTAATAGCTTCCTGCATGCTGCTTAGGTTTGCTGAACGTCTGTTTCAGTCCTGCTGTGTCCGGTCATTCCTGTCCTCAGAGTTCCTGAATCATGGAGTTGTCATCTTATCCCAAGAAGTCTCTGGTCCCCAATTGTCCGCAACCGTCGCCAGAGAATCTCGTGTGGTGTTCGTGAGTTGCGGCTCTGCCGTGTGCTGCGGCTCAGCCCGCTTAATTTTGTATTCTGTTTCGGAGCATTTGCGGAGGTTTCCGCTTCCACAAGTCCTCTCCGGAACTCGGCGGTGCCAGTTAGGAGAGTGGACAAGTGGGTATTTTGGTTGTCCTTTTCCCTGGCGGTTTTTCCACACATATTCTAGTTTTAGGTTAGCTTGTAGCCCCTGGCTTTGTTGCTTAGTTAGAGGGCCCCTTGTTATCACCCTGTCTCGGATTTCTCTTTGTCTCCCATTAAGACCTGAGGGGGCATCGGAGTTGGGCAGACGTAATCCGCCCTTCAAACGCGGCTGCCATGGGCTCAAGCAACCATAGTCTCGCAAGAGATTTCTGACAGCACGGGCGAGACAACGGAGTTAGGGCGCCAGGGGCTATTTCCGTTCCCACTCCCTTTCCCAGCATTACGTTCCAGTACTCGGGTCCTTGCTATAAGATCTCCCCAGACCAGAGTGCTGGAATCATAACATTATTACCAGCCATACCAAAACTTAAAATTAAACGGGGTTTAATTTTTTCTCATTCTGTGTTTGTGAGAGTTTATCGGCCTCATGAATCCGACAGGTTTAGGGCCAAATCCAGGTCAGCTCTTAGTCAACCAGATTCAAGAACTTACTCAAATGGTTCAGGATCTTTCTCTTCGGGTGAGATCGCAGGAAGATCTTTTGCGAGCTTCCCCGAAGGTAGTCCCTGAACCAAAGATGCATTTGCCCGACCGTTTTTCCGGGGACAGAAAATAATTTTTTAATTTTAAAGAAGCCTGTAAACTTTATTTTCGTTTAACACCTACATCCTCTGGTAATGAATCTCAGCGGGTTGGGATTATTATTTCCTTACTCCAGGGGGATCCACAGACTTGGGCATTTGTTTTAAAAGCTGAGGATCCTGCGTTGTTATCTGTAGACGCCTTTTTTAAGTCATTGGGGCTCTTATATGATGACCCAGATAGAGAGGCGTCCGCTGAGAGTCATCTGCGCGCTCTCAAACAAGGTAGAAATCCTGCGGAGGTTTATTGTACCGAGTTTCGTCGTTGGTCGAACGACTGTGGCTGGAATGACCCGTCCCTGCACAGTCAGTTTCGCCTCGGTTTATCTGAATTTATTAAAGACAGTCTCCTCCAGTACCCCGCTCCTGAGACTCTCGATAAACTCATGGAGCTTGCTATAAAGATTGATTGTCGTCTCCGAGATCGGAGGACTGAAAGAGGAACAACTGTAAGGTCTAGTCCTTGTGTATATACCTTCCCAGAGGACGTCGAGGAGCCCATGCAGATGGGTCTCTCCCGGCTGTCTCCAGAGGAAAAAACCAGAAGACAAAAATCCGGTCTTTGTTTGTACTGTGGGGATAAGGGACATTTTGCTCGTAACTGCCCGAACAAGTCGGGAAACGCTCTGACCAGGTGAATTGTGAGGGGGTTCACTTAGGTCTGCAGCTTATCTCCTCGAACAACTCTCTTTTAGTCCCTGTTAAGGTTTCCTTTGGCAGCCTCAGTTCTTTGGTGTCGGCTTTTGTCGACAGTGGAGCTGCAAGAAACTTTATGGATTTAACTTGGGCTAAGACCTTAGGTATTCCGCAGTTACCTTTAGATAGATGTATCACCATGCACGGCTTGGATGGGGGTTCGCTTTCCAATGGGGTGATTACTCACCGTACACCTCCAGTAGTACTTACAGTAGGAGCCTTACATTCCGAAGATATTGAATTCTACCTTACACATTGCCCGGCAGTTCCTGTTGTTTTGGGTCACCCTTGGCTTGCCTGTCATAATCCCACCATTGATTGGCGGTCCGGGGAGATTTCCCAATGGGGTACTTTTTGTGCTAAAGAATGTATTTCGTATCCAGTCAGAGTTGCAGCAGTCGTCCCAGAGCTCATTCCTGTGGAATACCAGGAATTTGCCGATGTCTTCTCCTAAGGCAATGCGGACATTCTACCTCCCCATCGGCCTTATGATTGTGCAATTGAGCTAGTTCCAGGTGCCACCTTGCCTAAGGGGAGATTATATGCCTTGTCCGGGCCGGAAACCACGGCCATGAATAATTATGTTCAGGAAAGCCTAAAGAAGGGATTTATTAGACCATCAAAATCCCCTTTAAGTGCAGGTTTTTTCTTTGTGGAGAAAAAAGATGGCTCGCTCAGACCATGCATTGATTTTAGAGCCCTGAATAAGATCTCCGTTAAAAACACCTATCCTTTGCCGGTAATTTCTGTGCTTTTTGATCAGTTACGTTCTGCTGTGATTTTTTCTAAAATTGACCTTAGAGGAGCTTACAACCTCATCCGAATTAAATCTGGGGATGAGTGGAAGACGGCTTTCAGCACTCAGTCGGGTCACTACGATTACCTGGTGATGCCGTTCGGCCTGTCTAATGCTCCGGCAGTTTTTCAAGACCTCATTAACGATGTTCTCCGTGACTTCCTAGGTAAATTCGTGGTCATTTATTTAGACAACATCTTGATTTATTCTGAATCGATGGAACAACATGTTACCCAGGTGCGTCTGGTTCTTCAAAAGTTACGTGAGAATCACTTATATGCCAAGCTGGAAAAGTGTGATTTTCACATCACAGAAGTATCTTTTTTAGGGTACATAATTTCTCCTCAGGGATTTTCCATGGAACCAAAGAAGCTCCAGGCCATCCTTAATTGGGCGCAACCCACTAATTTAAAAGCAATTCAGCGCTTTTTAGGGTTTGCAAATTATTATAGGAGGTTCATTCATTCTTTTTCTGACCTGGTTGCTCCCATAGTAGCTCTGACAAAAAAAGGAGCGGATCCTACCAACTGGTCGCATGATGCTGAGTTGTCCTTCCAGGCCTTGAAACAAGCCTTTGTCTCGGCTCCAGTCCTCAGACATCCTAATCCGGAATTGCCCTTTGTTGTGGAGGTTGATGCCTCAGAGGTTGGAGTGGGGGCAGTCCTTTCTCAAGAAGATCCGGAGTGTCTGGAGCTACATCCTTGTGCCTTTATGTCCAGGAAATTCTCCTCCGCTGAATCCAACTATGACGTTGGTAATCGGGAGTTACTGTCGGTGAAATGGGCTTTCGAGGAGTGGAGGCATTGGCTGGAGGGAGCTAAACATACTATTTCGGTTTTGACTGACCATAAGAACCTGCAATATATTGAATCAGCTAAACGGCTTAATGCTCGGCAGGCACGTTGGGCATTATTTTTTACCCGTTTCAGGTTTATAATCACTTTCAGGCCTGGTTCCAAGAATACGAAAGCTGATGCCCTGTCACGTAGCTTTCTTCCGCTTCGCAATAGCACTCCTGTTGTTACCCCCATAGTTCCATCTTCGGTCATCCGGGCAGGCCTCACACAGGATTTATTTACCCAGTTAAACCAGCTTCAAAACCAAGCTCCTAGACTTACTCCTGCTGGTCGTCTTTATGTCCCTGAATTTTTGAGAGCCACTGTTTTAACTGAATTTCATGACAACAAAGTCTCAGGGCATCCGGGAATCACTAAGACATTGGAGTTAGTCTCTCGCTCAGTGTGGTGGCCTAGTCTTTCTAAAGACGTTAAGGAATTCGTTCATTCCTGTCAGGTTTGTGCACAGCATAAGGTTCCTCGTTCGTTGCCTATCGGGCAACTCATGCCTTTAGCTGTTCCTCTCAGGCCATGGTCTCATATTTCCATGGATTTTGTGGTTGACCTTCCCCTTTCAGCCGGATTCCGAGTCATTTGGGTGGTAGTGGACCGTTTTAGTAAAATGGCTCATTTTATTGCTCTTCCCCGATTGACTTCTGCTCAAGGGTTGGCAGTTTTGTTCCTCCGCCATGTGTTCAGGCTTCATGGTTTGCCCACTGATATTGTTTCTGATCGGGGTCCACAATTCATCGCACAATTCTGGAAATGTTTTTGTGCTTCATTGAAGATGAAACTGTCTTTAACATCTGGTTACCACCCACAGTCTAACGGGCAAACCGAACGAGTTAACCAGTCATTAAAACAATATTTGCGTTTGTATTCAGCCAAACTCCAGAATGATTGGTCCGAGTTTCTCCCTTTGGCTGAATTTGCTTACAATAACTCTTGTCATTCCTCCACCAAAGAGTCTCCATTCTTTTCAGTTTTTGGTTTTCACCCCAGAGCCAAGTCTTTTTTTCGTCATTCTCCAGTCTCCTCGCTAACCTTGACCTCCCATCTCAGAGCAATTTGGAAAAAAGTGCACCTTGCTCTCAGAAAAGCGGCCTTCCGAGAGAAGAAATTTTCTGACAGGCTCCGACGTCCTTGCACTTTTAAGGTGGGAGATAAGGTGTGGTTGTCAACTCGCAACATCAGGCTTAGACAATCCTCGGCTAGACTGGGACCCAAATTTATTGGACCGTTTCTTATTATTAAGAAGGTCAAACCAGTTGCCTTTCGGCTACGTTTACCAAGATCTCTCAAGATTGGAAATACTTTTCACTGTTCCCTGTTGAAACAATACGTTTCTTCTAGTAGATTTCCTCGGAGGATCTCTCAGGGTAGATCTCCAGTGGATGTACAGGGACAACAGGAGTTCTTGGTAGAGAAAGTTCTTGATTCTAGATTGTCCCGGGGTCGGCTTTATTTTTTAGTTCACTGGAAAGGCTATGGTCCGGAGGAAAGGTCTTGGGTCCTGGATAAGGATCTTCATGCCCCTAAGCTCAAGAGGGCATTTTTTCGGGAATTTCCACAGAAACCTGGCGTTAGGGGTTCCTTGACCCCTCCTCAAGGGGGGGTACTGTTAGGCGCCGTGGTCCGCGATGTCCTCGCGGCCCGGCGCCTAGCAACTAGGGACGCCGAGCGTGCTAGCCGCCGGGTCCCTAGCAACGCTGGGACGCCGTGCGCGCTTAGCCGCCGGCTCCCTAGCAACGGAGGGACGCCGGGCGCGCTGAGCCGCCTGGACCCTAGCAACGGGGACGCCACGGGCGGACCGTATTCCCCGTTGCAGGGTCAATCCAGTAACACACACACACTGGTCTTCTGGGCGTGCAGCAGGGCAGCTGCACGGCATTTAGGGTAATCAGGCTCTGAACATCTGATTGGAGGACTCCTTGATAAATACCTTCTCAGTGCTTCCCACAGACGCCGGTAATAGCTTCCTGCATGCTGCTTAGGTTTGCTGAACGTCTGTTCCAGTCCTGCTGTGTCCGGTCATTCCTGTCCTCAGAGTTCCTGAATCTTGGAGTTGTCATCTTATCCCAAGAAGTCTCTGGTCCCCAATTGTCCGCAACCGTCGCCAGAGAATCTCGTGTGGTGTTCGTGAGTTGCGGCTCTGCCGTGTGCTGCGGCTCAGCCCGCTTAATTTTGTATTCTGTTTCGGAGCATTTGCGGAGGTTTCCGCTTCCACAAGTCCTCTCCGGAACTCGGCGGTGCCGGGTAGGAGAGTGGACAAGTGGGTATTTTGGTTGTCCTTTTCCTGGCGGTTTTTCCGCACATATTCTAGTTTTAGGTTAGCTTGTAGCCCCTGGCTTTGTTGCTTAGTTAGAGGGACCCTTGTTATCACCCTGTCTCGGATTTCTCTTTGTCTCCCATTAAGACCTGAGGGGGCATCGGAGTTGGGCAGACGTAATCCGCCCTTCAAACGCAGCTGCCATGGGCTCAAGCAACCATAGTCTCGCAAGAGATTTCTGACAGCACGGGCGAGACAACGGAGTTAGGGCGCCAGGGGCTATTTCCGTTCCCACTCCCTTTCCCAGCATTACGTTCCAGTACTCGGGTCCTTGCTATAAGATCTCCCCAGACCGGAGTGCTGGAATCATAACACCATCTGGCCCAGGTGTCTTTTTTGATGTTAAACCTAGTGATGAGCGCCTGAAATTTTTCGGGTTTTGTGTTTTGGTTTTGGGTTCGGTTCCGCGGCCGTGTTTTGGGTTCGACCGCGTTTTGGCAAAACCTCACCGAATTTTTTTTGTCGGATTCGGGTGTGTTTTGGATTCGGGTGTTTTTTTCAAAAAACCCTAAAAAACAGCTTAAATCATAGAATTTGGGGGTCATTTTGATCCCATATTATTATTAACCTCAAAAACCATAATTTCCACTCATTTTCAGTCTATTCTGAATACCTCACACCTCACAATATTATTTTTAGTCCTAAAATTTGCACCGAGGTCGCTGGATGACTAAGCTAAGCGACCCTAGTGGCCGACACAAACACCTGGCCCATCTAGGAGTGGCACTGCAGTGTCACGCAGGATGTCCCTTCCAAAAAACCCTCCCCAAACAGCACATGACGCAAAGAAAAAAAGAGGCGCAATGAGGTAGCTGTGTGAGTAAGATTAGCGACCCTAGTGGCCGACACAAACACCGGGCCCATTTAGGAGTGGCACTGCAGTGTCACGCAGGATGTCCCTTCCAAAAAACCCTCCCCAAACAGCACATGACGCAAAGAAAAAAAGAGGCGCAATGAGGTAGCTGTGTGAGTAAGATTAGCGACCCTAGTGGCCGACACAAACACCGGGCCCATCTAGGAGTGGCACTGCAGTGTCACGCAGGATGGTCCTTCCAAAAAACACTCCCCAAACAGCACATGACGCAAAGAAAAAAAGAGGCGCAATGAGGTAGCTGACTGTGTGAGTAAGATAAGCGACCCTAGTGGCCGACACAAACACCGGGCCCATTTAGGAGTGGCACTGCAGTGTCACGCAGGATGTCCCTTCCAAAAAACCCTCCCCAAACAGCACATGACGCAAAGAAAAAAAGAGGCGCAATGAGGTAGCTGTGTGAGTAAGATTAGCGACCGTAGTGGCCGACACAAACACCGGGCCCATTTAGGAGTGGCACTGCAGTGTCACGCAGGATGTCCCTTCCAAAAAACCCTCCCCAAACAGCACATGACGCAAAGAAAAAAAGAGGCGCAATGAGGTAGCTGTGTGAGTAAGATTAGCGACCCTAGTGGCCGACACAAACACCGGGGCCATCTAGGAGTGGCACTGCAGTGTCACGTAGGATGTCCCTTCCAAAAAACCCTCCCCAAACAGCACATGACGCAAAGAAAAAAAGAGGCGCAATGAGGTAGCTGTGTGAGTAAGATTAGCGACCGTAGTGGCCGACACAAACACCGGGCCCATTTAGGAGTGGCACTGCAGTGTCACGCAGGATGTCCCTTCCAAAAAACCCTCCCCAAACAGCACATGACGCAAAGAAAAAAAGAGGCGCAATGAGGTAGCTGTGTGAGTAAGATTAGCGACCCTAGTGGCCGACACAAACACCGGGCCCTTCTAGGAGTGGCACTGCAGTGTCACGCAGGATGTCCCTTCCAAAAAACCCTCCCCAAACAGCACATGACGCAAAGAAAAAAAGAGGCGCAATGAGGTAGCTGTGTGAGTAAGATTAGCGACCGTAGTGGCCGACACAAACACCGGGCCCATTTAGGAGTGGCACTGCAGTGTCACGCAGGATGTCCCTTCCAAAAAACCCTCCCCAAACAGCACATGACGCAAAGAAAAAAAGAGGCGCAATGAGGTAGCTGTGTGAGTAAGATTAGCGACCCTAGTGGCCGACACAAACACCGGGCCCATCTAGGAGTGGCACTGCAGTGTCACGCAGGATGGCCCTTCCAAAAAACCCTCCCCAAACAGCACATGACGCAAAGAAAAAAAGAGGCGCAATGAGGTAGCTGACTGTGTGAGTAAGATAAGCGACCCTAGTGGCCGACACAAACACCGGGCCCATTTAGGAGTGGCACTGCAGTGTCACGCAGGATGTCCCTTCCAAAAAACCCTCCCCAAACAGCACATGATGCAAAGAAAAATAAAAGAAAAAAGAGGTGCAAGATGGAATTGTCCTTGGGCCCTCCCACCCACCCTTATGTTGTATAAACAAAACAGGACATGCACACTTTAACCAACCCATCATTTCAGTGACAGGGTCTGCCACACGACTGTGACTGATATGACGGGTTGGTTTGGACCCCCCCCAAAAAAGAAGCAATTAATCTCTCCTTGCACAAACTGGCTCTACAGAGGCAAGATGTCCACCTCATCATCATCCTCCGATATATCACCGTGTACATCCCCCTCCTCACAGATTATCAATTCGTCCCCACTGGAATCCACCATCTCAGCTCCCTGTGTACTTTGTGGAGGCAATTGCTGCTGGTCAATGTCTCCGCGGAGGAATTGATTATAATTCATTTTAATGAACATCATCTTCTCCACATTTTCTGGATGTAACCTCGTACGCCGATTGCTGACAAGGTGAGCGGCGGCACTAAACACTCTTTCGGAGTACACACTTGTGGGAGGGCAACTTAGGTAGAATAAAGCCAGTTTGTGCAAGGGCCTCCAAATTGCCTCTTTTTCCTGCCAGTATAAGTATGGACTGTGTGACGTGCCTACTTGGATGCGGTCACTCATATAATCCTCCACCATTCTTTCAATGGTGAGAGAATCATATGCAGTGACAGTAGACGACATGTCCGTAATCGTTGTCAGGTCCTTCAGTCCGGACCAGATGTCAGCATCAGCAGTCGCTCCAGACTGCCCTGCATCACCGCCAGCGGGTGGGCTCGGAATTCTGAGCCTTTTCCTCGCACCCCCAGTTGCGGGAGAATGTGAAGGAGGAGATGTTGACAGGTCGCGTTCCGCTTGACTTGACAATTTTCTCACCAGCAGGTCTTTCAACCCCAGCAGACTTGTGTCTGCCGGAAAGAGAGATCCAAGGTAGGCTTTAAATCTAGGATCGAGCATGGTGGCCAAAATGTAGTGCTCTGATTTCAACAGATTGACCACCCGTGAATCCTTGTTAAGCGAATTAAGGGCTCCATCCACAAGTCCCACATGCCTAGCGGAATCGCTCCGTGTTAGCTCCTCCTTCAATGTCTCCAGCTTCTTCTGCAAAAGCCTGATGAGGGGAATGACCTGACTCAGGCTGGCAGTGTCTGAACTGACTTCACGTGTGGCAAGTTCAAAGGGCAGCAGAACCTTGCACAACGTTGAAATCATTCTCCACTGCGCTTGAGACAGGTGCATTCCACCTCCTATATCGTGCTCAATTGTATAGGCTTGAATGGCCTTTTGCTGCTCCTCCAACCTCTGAAGCATATAGAGGGTTGAATTCCACCTCGTTACCACTTCTTGCTTCAGATGATGGCAGGGCAGGTTCAGTAGTTTTTGGTGGTGCTCCAGTCTTCTGTACGTGGTGCCTGTACGCCGAAAGTGTCCCGCAATTCTTCTGGCCACCGACAGCATCTCTTGCACGCCCCTGTCGTTTTTTAAATAATTCTGCACCACCAAATTCAAGGTATGTGCAAAACATGGGACGTGCTGGAATTTGCCCATATTTAATGCACACACAATATTGCTGGCGTTGTCCGATGCCACAAATCCACAGGAGAGTCCAATTGAGGTAAGCCATTCCGCGATGATCTTCCTCAGTTGCCGTAAGAGGTTTTCAGCTGTGTGCGTATTCTGGAAAGCGGTGATACAAAGCGTAGCCTGCCTAGGAAAGAGTTGGCGTTTGCGAGATGCTGCTACTGGTGCCGCCGCTGCTGTTCTTGCGGCGGGAGTCCATACATCTACCCAGTGGGCTGTCACAGTCATATAGTCCTGACCCTGCCCTGCTCCACTTGTCCACATGTCCGTGGTTAAGTGGACATTGGGTACAGCTGCATTTTTTAGGACACTGGTGACTCTTTTTCTGAGGTCTGTGTACATTTTCGGTATCGCCTGCCTAGAGAAATGGAACCTAGATGGTATTTGGTACCGGGGACACAGTACCTCCAACAAGTCTCTAGTTGGCTCTGCAGTAATGATGGATACCGGAACCACGTTTCTCACCACCCAGGATGCCAAGGCCTCAGTTATCCGCTTTGCAGTAGGATGACTGCTGTGATATTTCATCTTCCTCGCAAAGGACTGTTGGACAGTCAATTGCTTGGTGGAAGTAGTAAAAGTGGTCTTACGACTTCCCCTCTGGGATGACCATCGACTCCCAGCAGCAACAACAGCAGCGCCAGCAGCAGTAGGCGTTACACGCAAGGATGCATCGGAGGAATCCCTGGCAGGAGAGGAATCATCAGAATTGCCAGTGACATGGCCTGCAGGACTATTGGCATTCCTGGGGAAGGAGGAAATTGACACTGAGGGAGTTGGTGGGGTGGTTTGCGTGAGCTTGGTTACAAGAGGAAGGGATTTACTGGTCAGTGGACTGCTTCCGCTGTCACCCAAAGTTTTTGAACTTGTCACTGACTTATTATGAATGCGCTGCAGGTGACGTATAAGGGAGGATGTTCCGAGGTGGTTAACGTCCTTACCCCTACTTATTACAGCTTGACAAAGGGAACACACGGCTTGACACCTGTTGTCCGCATTTCTGTTGAAATACCTCCACACCGAAGAGCTGATTTTTTTGGTATTTTCACCAGGCATGTCAACGGCCATATTCCTCCCACGGACAACAGGTGTCTCCCCGGGTGCCTGACTTAAACAAACCACCTCACCATCAGAATCCTCCAGGTCAATTTCCTCCCCAGCGCCAGCAACACCCATATCCTCCTCATCCTGGTGTACTTCAACACTGACATCTTCAATCTGACTATCAGGAACTGGACTGCGGGTGCTCCTTCCAGCACTTGCAGGGGGCGTGCAAATGGTGGAAGGCGCATGCTCTTCACGTCCAGTGTTGGGAAGGTCAGGCATCGCAACCGACACAATTGGACTCTCCTTGTGGATTTGGGATTTCGAAGAACGCACAGTTCTTTGCGGTGCTACTGCTTTTGCCAGCTTGAGTCTTTTCATTTTTCTAGCGAGAGGCTGAGTGCCTCCATCCTCATGTGAAGCTGAACCACTAGCCATGA
Organism: Pseudophryne corroboree; assembly: GCF_028390025.1. NCBI lineage: Eukaryota > Metazoa > Chordata > Amphibia > Anura > Myobatrachidae > Pseudophryne > Pseudophryne corroboree. The sequence continues at coordinate 159,535,028 of NC_086445.1, forward strand.
ACATAGGCCAGGGCCTCAGCCGTTCCTTGCCACTCCGTGTGGTAAATGGCATATTGGCAAGTTTACGCTTCTCCTCCGACAATTTTATTTTAGGTTTTGGAGTCCTTTTTTTACTGATATTTGGTGTTTTGGATTTGACATGCTCTGTACTATGACATTGGGCATCGGCCTTGGCAGACGACGTTGCTGGCATTTCATCGTCTCGGCCATGACTAGTGGCAGCAGCTTCAGCACGAGGTGGAAGTGGATCTTGATCTTTCCCTAATTTTGGAACCTCAACATTTTTGTTCTCCATATTTTAATAGGCACAACTAAAAGGCACCTCAGGTAAACAATGGAGATGGATGGATACTAGTATACAATTATGGACGGACTGCCGAGTGCCGACACAGAGGTAGCTACAGCCGTGGACTACCGTACTGTACTGTGTCTGCTGCTAATATAGACTGGTTGATAAAGAGATGTAGTAGTATGTATGTATAAAGAAGAAAGAAAAAAAAAACCACGGGTAGGTGGTATACAATTATGGACGGACTGCCGAGTGCCGACACAGAGGTAGCTACAGCCGTGAACTACCGTACTGTACTGTGTCTGCTGCTAATATAGACTGGTTGATAAAGAGATGTAGTAGTATGTATGTATAAAGAAGAAAGAAAAAAAAACCACGGGTAGGTGGTATACAATTATGGACGGACTGCCGAGTGCCGACACAGAGGTAGCTACAGCCGTGGACTACCGTACTGTACTGTGTCTGCTGCTAATATAGACTGGTTGATAAAGAGATGTAGTAGTATGTATGTATAAAGAAGAAAGAAAAAAAAACCTCGGGTAGGTGGTATACAATTATGGACGGACTGCCGAGTGCCGACACAGAGGTAGCTACAGCCGTGAACTACCGTACTGTACTGTGTCTGCTGCTAATATAGACTGGTTGATAAAGAGATGTAGTAGTATGTATGTATAAAGAAGAAAGAAAAAAAAACCACGGGTAGGTGGTATACAATTATGGACGGACTGCCGAGTGCCGACACAGAGGTAGCTACAGCCGTGGACTACCGTACTGTACTGTGTCTGCTGCTAATATAGACTGGTTGATAAAGAGATGTAGTAGTATGTATGTATAAAGAAGAAAGAAAAAAAAACCACGGGTAGGTGGTATACAATTATGGACGGACTGCCGAGTGCCGACACAGAGGTAGCTACAGCCGTGAACTACCGTACTGTACTGTGTCTGCTGCTAATATAGACTGGTTGATAAAGAGATGTAGTAGTATGTATGTATAAAGAAGAAAGAAAAAAAAACCACGGGTAGGTGGTATACAATTATGGACGGACTGCCGAGTGCCGACACAGAGGTAGCTACAGCCGTGGACTACCGTACTGTACTGTGTCTGCTGCTAATATAGACTGGTTGATAAAGAGATGTAGTAGTATGTATGTATAAAGAAGAAAGAAAAAAAAACCACGGGTAGGTGGTATACAATTATGGACGGACTGCCGAGTGCCGACACAGAGGTAGCTACAGCCGTGGACTACCGTACTGTACTGTGTCTGCTGCTAATATAGACTGGTTGATAAAGAGATGTAGTAGTATGTATGTATAAAGAAGAAAGAAAAAAAAACACGGGTAGGTGGTATACAATTATGGATGGACTGCCGAGTGCCGACACAGAGGTAGCTACAGCCGTGAACTACCGTACTGTGTCTGCTGCGACTGGACGATAAATAATGATATAAAAAATATATATATATCACTACTGCAGCCGGACAGGTATATATTATATAATGACGGACCTGCTGGACACTGTCTGTCAGCAGAATGAGTTTTTTATAGAATAAAAAAAAAAACACCACACAAGTGAAGTCACACGACGAGTGTTTAACTTTTTCAGGCAATCACAATATAGTATACTACTAACTATACTGGTGGTCAGTGTGGTCAGGTCACTGGTCAGTCACACTGGCAGTGGCACTCCTGCAGCAAAAGTGTGCACTGTTTAATTTTAATATAATATGTACTCCTGGCTCCTGCTATAACCTATAACTGGCACTGCAGTGCTCCCCAGTCTCCCCCACAATTATAAGCTGTGTGAGCTGAGCACAGTCAGATATATATACATAGATGATGCAGCACACTGGGCTGAGCAGTGCACACAGATATGGTATGTGACTGAGTCACTGTGTGTATCGTTTTTTTCAGGCAGAGAACGGATATATTAAATAAAACTGCACTGTCTGGTGGTCACTGTGGTCAGTCACTAGTAAACTCTGCACTCTCTACACTTCTACAGTACTCCTAAGCTCCAGTAAATCAGGTCAATCTCTCTCTCTCTCTCTATCTTCTAATCTAAATGGAGAGGACGCCAGCCACGTCCTCTCCCTATCAATCTCAATGCACGTGTGAAAATGGCGGCGACGCGCGGCTCCTTATATAGAATCCGAGTCTCGCGAGAATCCGACAGCGTCATGATGACGTTCGGGCGCGCTCGGGTTAACCGAGCAAGGCGGGAGGATCCGAGTCTGCTCGGACCCGTGAAAAAAACCATGAAGTTCGGGCGGGTTCGGATTCAGAGAAACCGAACCCGCTCATCTCTAGTTAAACCACCAATCGCTTCTCTGACCTCCTCCACAGATATCTCACTCTCTAAGCAGTCAATTGAGGCATCCGGTTCCACAAGCCCTGGTATCCTTCCCAGAAATTCCTCCATCTTTTCTCTGCTAAGTGCCTTCTCAGACAGCAGATCAGTGTGATAGGTTCTAATGACTTCCAGGATGCCCTCTCTCCCCTCCTTCACGACACCCTTTCCATCAATCAGACTTCTGATTTCCTTTAACTCGATCTTTCGCCTACAATTCTGGTAAGGATCTGGGGAGTGGTACTTGCCATAATCCCTCTCCCGAATCAAAGAAGAAAGTCTACTATACTGCAACTGCTGCATCCGAGATTTCACCCGGGAGATTTCCCCATCATCTCCTCTTTCAGAGATCAGGAAGTCTAATTTCCTCCTCAGAGCATAGTAGGCATTCTTCTTTACCAAGTTTTTCTTTGCTACCAGCCACTTGAAAAACCCTCGGGTCCTCTCTTTGACCTCCTCCCACCACTCCGATCTACTCCATCCTGCCTCCAACAGTGTTTCCTGTGCTTGGAAGAATTCCCTAAAAGATTGTCTTACCTTCTCTTCCTTTAAGAGCTCTGAGTTCAGCCTCCATAGGCCCCTTCCTTTCAAAATGGACTGTGAAGCATTCAAAGAAAAAGTCAAGAACCCGTGATCCGAAAATTCTACTAACCTTACCTGTGAGGGCAAAGTCTTAGAAGTTTCTTTAACAAAAAATCTATCTATTCTAGTCCTACTCTAACCACTAAAGTAGGTGTAACCCGTGAGGTCTGGATGGTGCCGAACATGAACATCAACCAAACCCGCCTGCCTAACCATTGATACTAAATAATTTGAATCATAGCCCATGGTTTTTTTGGCTCCTCCCCTGTCTTTTGGCCTAACTACGGCGTTGAAATCGCCACCAAAAACAACCTGCTGGGCCGTAAAAAGAAATGGCTTGATCCCCTTGAAAAGGCATTTCCTATCCCAGGCTGTCTGGGGCCCATAGATGTTGATCAGCCTTAGGTCATGCCCTCTCAAGGTGACATCTAAGATCATACACCTTCCAACTTGTAACTCAATAACCTTGTGCACAGTTACTATGCTGGCAAAAAGTACCGCCACCCAACCATAAGGCTCAGCTGCAAGAGACCAATAGGAAGGCCCTCCTCTCCACACGCTTTTGGCTTTGTGAAGAGCTGCCAACCTGTTAACCACAATGCAGCACTGACACTGAGCACAGATATTAAGCACTGATCAGGATACTAGAAGTTACATGGTGCAGCAAGATAATGCTATGGCCTACTATACTGTACTACTATATACTGGTGGTCACCACAATGCAGCACTGTACTACTATATACTGGTCCCCACATTGCAGCAAAGATATTGAGCACTGATCCGGAAAATAGAACTGAGTCTGACAAGGAGCTGCAAGATACAGAAATGGACAACTGTACTGTACTACTATATACTGGTGGTCACCACAATGCAGCACTGTACTACTATATACTGGTCCCCACAATGCAGCAAAGATATTGAGCACTGGTCTGGAGAATAGAACTGAGTCTGACACGGAGCTACAAGATACAGCAATGTACAACTGTACTGTACTACTATATACTGGTGGTCACCACAATGCAGCACTGTACTACTATATACTGGTCCCCACAATGCAGCACACTGAGCACAGATATTGAGCTTTTCTGGCAGAGAACGCAGCCACGTCCTCTCCGCTCAATCGACAATGCACGAGTGAAAATGGCGACGACGCGCCGCTCTTTATATGGAATCCGAATCTCGCGAGAATCCGACAGCGGGATGATGATGTTTTCCCCCGTTCGGGTTTTGCGTGTTAGGCGTAAAGAACCGAGGCTGCCTCGGACCCGTGTAAACCACGTGAAGTTCGGGGGGGTTCGGATCTCGACGACTTGAACCCGCTCATCTCTACTTATAACCAATCAATAAAAATAATAAAATTAGGCAGGCGTTACTGTTGTGCCTAGGGGCACCCTTACCCCTAAATCCGTCCCTGGCTATGAGGGAGCCTGATGATGTGACTTGTGCATCATTGTATCCCCGCCCCCTGCTATGCAATACCTGTTTTGTCAGCAATATATAGCGGAGGGCGAACCACAATGACACAACACCACCCGCACAGCCCACCTTTGTGGTCTCCCAGTGTGCTTACCGGGTTGCCCCCTCCCAGAGGAGGGGACAGCAAAGTCGGCAAGTATGGTTAAAGGCGAAATTCCCAGAGGGAACACTGGGACATACTGTAGTTTAATGAAAATTCCACTAAAGGCAGATAAGCGCTTTTAAAACCTGTCCATTGTAATACAACTTCTAAATATAGTCAATTTATAAACAGATACATTCTTTAGACAGCCCAAATGTTAATAAATTACAAATCATTATCACTTAGAGAATATGATTTTGGGGGTAATTCTGAGTTGATCGCAGCAGCAAATTTGTTAGCAGTTGGGCAAAACCATGGGCCTAATTCCGAGTTGATCGGTCGCAAGGCGATTTTAGCAGAGTTACACACGCTAAGCCGCCGCCTACTGGGAGTGAATCTTAGCTTCTTAAAATTGCGACCGATGTATTCGCAATATTGCGATTACTAACTACTTAGCAGTTTCAGAGTAGCTCCAGACTTACTCTGCCTGTGCGATCATTTCAGTGCTTGTCGTTCCTGGTTGACGTCACAAACACACCCAGCGTTCGCCCAGGCACTCCCACCGTTTCCCCGGCCACTCCTGCGTTTTTTCCGGAAACGGTAGCGTTTTCAGCCACACGCCCCTGAAACGCCGTGTTTCCGCCCAGTAACACCCATTTCCTGTCAATCACATTACGATCGCCGGAGCGAAGAAAAAGCCGTGAGTAAAAATACTTTCATCATAGTAAAGTTACTTGGCGCAGTCGCAGTGCGAACATTGCGCATGCGTACTAAGCGGATTTTCACTGCGATGCGATGAAAAATACCGAGCGAACAACTCGGAATGAGGGCCCATGTGCACTGCAGGGGAGGCAGATATAACATGTGCAGAGAGAGTTAGATTTGGGTGGGTTATTTTGTTTCTGTGCAGGGCAAATACTGGCTGCTTTATTTTTACACTGCAATTTAGATTGCAGATTGAACACACCACACCCAAATCTATCTCTCTCTGCACATGTTATATCTGCCTCCCCTGCAGTGCACATGGGCCCTCATTCCGAGTTGTTCGCTCGCAAGGCGATTTTAGCAGAGTTACACACGCTTAGCCGCCGCCTACTGGGAGTGAATCTTAGCTTCTTAAAATTGCGAACGATGTATTCGCAATATTGCGATTACAAACTACTTAGCAGTTTCAGAGTAGCTTCAGACTTACTCGGCATCTGCGATCAGTTCACTGCTTGTCGTTCCTGGTTTGACGTCATAAACACACCCAGCGTTCGCCCAGACACTCCTCCGTTTCTCCAGCCACTCCCGCGTTTTTGCCGGAAACGGTAGCGTTTTTATCCACACGCCCATAAAACGCCGTGTTTCCGCCCAGTAACAGCCATTTCCTGTCAATCACACTACGATCGCCGGAGCGAAGAAAAAGCCGTGAGTAAAAAAACTATCTTCATAGCAAAATTACTTGGCGCAGTCGCAGTGCGAACATTGCGCATGCTTACTAAGCAGAAAAACGCTGCGATGCGAAGAAAATTACCGAGCGAACGACTCGGAATGAGGGCCCTGGTTTTGCCCAACTGCTAACAAAGTTCCTGCTGCGATCAACTCAGGATTACCCCCTTTAGTCGGTCCCTATCAATGATCCTGTGTTTACATGTCCATTTAAAGAAAAGGTTTCCCAGATGTAAAAATAGCATGTTTCCTGTAAATTAAGACGAAGAATAAATAGGCCTCATAGATTCAGCTGGCATGACATGTCAAGGATGATGATATGGAAAAAGAAGACGTAGTGAGTCTTGTAGTCAAGACTGTTACTGTGTTTCCCTTATGAGACTCTGTAAACAGCCATGTGCTTCCCCTTCCTCCAGTGTCACACTGCACTACCACATCTTACTGCACACACCTTGCACGTTCCGTCCATCTCTTCCTGTCCTAACCGACAACAAAAGTAACAGACTGTAAAGTGCGCTGATAATTTCCTCTATTTAAGGAGAACTCTCAAAAAAGAATTTTGATTTTTTTTGCATAATGACCTCGGCGGTAAAAATAGCTGAGAGCATCCTGGATCTTTATAACATCATAGACACCAGTGGTGCTCATTAAATATAATGTATCGTTTGTTTAGTATGTACAACTTGTCATCATTTGTATATATTCTACCTCTGCCATCTGTTTTTTGTTTCATACATCTGTTATGTCCCATAGAAATATTGCGCTGTATTTATTTTGTTTTGAATCAATGATGACATTTTTAAGCACAATTTTTTTTTTTTACTAATTTTATATGTTGATGTTTAAGCATATGTTACAGTGGGGTAGATGTATTATACCCGCACAATGTAATGCTTCCTGCTTCCCCTCTTTACCACGCCAGAGCCAATATCAGATGCCGGAGTGGGGAAATGAAAATACCCCACTCTCCGCCAATCGCTGTCAGACAGCCCACAGCACATCAGCCTAGTGCTAGAGTGCTGTGTCTCTCCCTGTCCGGCTCACTGGGCATGTGCGAGATCTCACTACTCTTGCAAGATTTCACATGCAGCCCGGAACCAGTGTTGTCCTTGCTGTTGTGTATAGGCAACGACACCTGCAGCTGTTTTAATCAATAGCTGCAGGTGTCGGAACATTCAGTGCCACTGACCGGTCATACATTGATGCCGCAAATCTGCGTGCTATCTTGTAGATAACAACCTTGATATAGACAGGAGCGCAGAGCGCCCCTGTCATACTGCACACATCTCCTCCTTCATAGAGTATATGGGGGACAAACGGTAAACGGTCAGGTGGACAGTGAGTAAAGTGGAGGAAAAAGAAAGAAGTATTTACTTTATCTTCATTTGTGGAAGTAAATGGAATAAAAGCTGCCAGTGTATACAAAAAGAAATTGAGCTGGTTCTTGTCCATGCCAGAGCTTGTCAATCTTGTCTTTGGAGTACAGTAGGAAACAAGATATTTGCCATTTATAGTGGTTGTAGTGTTTAAGGGGTTAAACGGCTGATTGGTTAGGGGAGATTATATATATGTTTGTTAGCAGTGTCCAGAACATTTCAATAGAAATGCAGTAGTAGATAATAGTCACTGGCGTATTAAAAATGGGTGCAGTGTGTGCAGTGCACACGGGCCCCTGGGGTCCTAGGGGGCCCACACCACACACCCATTATTTTTAATACTCACCCTCCGGAGTCCCGAGGCGCAGCTGCAGTGCTAAAGAAATCACTGGGAAAATGGCGCGGTGCCATTTTCCTGGTGTTTCACGCATGCTCAATGAGAAAATCACTAAGAAAATGGTTGCCGTGCCTGGATATCTGCCCATGCACTCTAAATCTGGGACAGTGCTAGGGTCCCTAGGGGAACTCTACAGTGCTGCCTGCTAGAGAGGAGGGGGCCCAGATGGAGCCGTTACACGGGCCTCCTCCTCTCTAGATGTGAGACTTTCACCAATATAATTTGAGAACATTTATGGAGGCAACGTGTTTTTTAGGGTGCCTTGAATGAGATTATGGTTGATGAGAGTAAAGGGTACCTGGAACCCATCCATCTAAACCTGTCTCAAGAGATTGGTTACGATGTGGTTCTGCCAGAGCAGGATGGGGTATGGGTCAATAGGTCGACCACATATAGGTCGACAGTCATTAGGTCGACCACTATTGGTCGAAATGCATTAGGTCGACATGGTCACTAGGTCAACATGGTCATTAGTTCGACGTGAACAAGGTCGACATGGAAAAAGGTAACAATCAAGCCTTGAGGGGAATGTAATAGAGTGTGAGAATCAGAAAGTAAGAGATTTTATGAGAGTTTTCCTGTTTGGTTTTTAAAGTGGCAATCATTTACATTGCAAAAGCAAGATGATTTTAATAGCATTTCTCAGTACATACCGGCGTTATTATCACCTGTATGTACCCAATAAGTGGCAGAATGTATTGCATTGCGGATGCGATACTTAGTACATCCCGCCACATATATGAAGGTGGATTTACATTGAATGATCCATTGGCCAGCTATCTGTGTTACACTGCAGGATATGCCATGAGAATTTGTCTAGCGCCCACTAGTACATAAAGATCTATTCTGACACAACAGGGCAATGACACACCACTAACAGCTTTCGCTTCATCATTTGTGTCAGAGTCAGATACTGTAAAGCTTTTAAAATACATTTATGGAAGAGATGGTATTTTCAGGTTTAAACTACAGAAATGAGCTGTACTCATGTATTGTTATTACTGTGTGTCTTCTTCTTTTCCTTACTGCACAATGAATGTTAGACAAAAAGACACACTTGGAAATGTGTTTTGTTCATAGCTGTTACATTAGCAAGTTTTACAAAGTGTTTATCAGAGCTGGCATTTATGAAAAGAATTTCATTTTATGAAAGGCACACATTTTCAGGTTTTTTTTTACCCTGTTCTTTTTTCATTCTAAAAATAAAGCATTCAACTCTTTTTTTTTTTTACGAGTGTTCTTTGTGTGTCCTAATGCAGAGCAGAGAATTCATGTACACCTGTACTTGTGAGCCTCTCATTATTATCAAGGTTACAGCTGATATTAAGGTTCAGACAAAAAAATATATATATTATAACAGCAATGTGCAGAAATTATGCAGACACTGAATTTCACATTGGTAAATGCTTTAACACAGATAGGGGGAATTCAATTACTGTAGGTCCGCCTTTACACACACCCGAGATTCATACAATTTAATTAGAAATGCCACTTCACCCTATTTGCAGTATTATTTATTTACTTGAATTATTTTCTGAAAATCACCACTCACTGCAGAGTCACAGTATGTATATGTTTTGTGAACACAGTGGGGTATGGCCTGCGGAGTCACAGTACTTGTATGTTGGCCCTCATTCCGAGTTGTTCGCTCGCAAGCTGCTTTTAGCAGCTTTACACACGCTAAGCCGCCGCCTACTGGGAGTGAATCTTAGCTTCTTAAAATTGCGAACGAAAGATTCTCAAAATTGCGAATACACACCTCTTAGCAGTTTCTGAGTAGCTTCAAACTTACTCGGCATCTGCGATCAGTTCAGTGCTTGTCGTTTCTGGTTTGACGTCACAAACACACCCAGCGTTCGCCCAGACACTCCTCCGTTTCTCCAGCCACTCCCGCGTTTTTCCCAGAAACGGTAGCGTTTTTTTCGCACACACCCATAAAACGGCCAGTTTCCGCCCAGAAACACCCACTTCCTGTCAATCACATTACGATCACCAGAACGAAGAAAAATCCGTGAGTAAAATTCCTAACTGCATAGCAAATTTACTTGGCGCAGTCGCACTGCGGACATTGCGCATGCGCACTAAGCGGAAAATCGCTGCGATGCGAAAAAATTTACCGAGCGAACAACTCGGAATGAGGGCCGTTATGTGAACACAGTGGGGTATGGCCTGCGGAGTCAGAGTACTTATATGTTATGTAAAAGCAGTGGGGTATGGCTTGTGGAGTCACAGTACTTGTATGTTAGGTGAACACAGTGGTGTATGGCCTGCAAAATCACAATACTTATATGTTATGCGAATGCAGTGGGGTATGGCCTGCGGAGTCACAGTACTTGTATGTTATGTGAACACAGTTAGGTATGGCCTGTGGAGTCACAGTACTTATATGTTATGTGAATGCAGTGTGGTATGGCCTGCAGATTCACGGTACTTATTTGTTATGTGAACGCAGTGGGGTACGGCACCACCAGTTATAAAATTATATTATTTATTTAAAAATGTATTTGCAAATGCCAACTCACACAGCAGACTGACAGCACTTCTATTTATGTGAATGCAGTGGGGGGGTACACACACACACAAGTTGTACAGAAAAAAATTAACCTTTTATTAACTTTAAAAGATACCGCAGCAGCACTGAAGTGGATGGACAATGGACAGATACGTCAGCAGCACTGGAGTGTATTGACACTGGACAGATATGTCAGCAGCACTGGAGTGTATGAACACTGGACAGATACATTAGTAGCACTGGAGTGTATGAACACTGGACAGATATGTCAGCAGCACTGGAGTGTTTGGACACTGGACAGATACATCAGCAGCACTGGGGTGTATGGACACCGGACAGATACGTCAGCAGCACTGGGTTGTATGGACACCGGACAGATATGTCAGCAGTACTGGAGTGGATGTGTGGCACCAGGGGCGTATCTACCCATTGGCCAGGATGGCACTTGCCAGGGGTGCCAGCAAAGGAGGGGTGCTGCCTGGTGGTGCCACCCATGGCCAGGAGGTACATTTTAGAGGCAGTACCTGTGTGTGCCTTTCCCCCGCAATAACGCCTTACAACATGCAGAGCTGGCAGCAGCAGCCACAGTTCCTGGTGGCGGTGTACAGTGTCCGCACTGAAATCAAGAAATGCTACATTAACTATAGGTTCCAGCAGCCCTTGAGCGATCGGGAGCACCCGGCAGAAAGGGCTGCTGGGAGCTGTAGTTTATGCAGATTTTCTAGATTTTAATGCGGTGCCGTGCTACCAGCTCTACATATGGCCGGGCGACCCTGCAAATGAGGCACTGCCTGGGGGGCCGCGCTCTATTTGAAGATGCTCAATAATTCTATTAAATAGGTAAAATTTAAAAAAGACAATTTAATTTATATAACACACAATTGCATACATAAAACATTCAGTAGCGTGAATTCACATGCTATAATAAAAAGGTATATATTACCCTGGTAAGGTGCTTTGCATGGGTCAGGAGCTTTCATCAACCAAGGGTAATGGTTATTTGGAATAACCATCACCCTTGGCATTGATACATCCATCAGAGGAGCCTTAGAGAGGATTCCAGCATATTATTGCATGAGGACTTTACCAAAAACACGAGACATCCTTCAGCCTATTCCTCTAACGGTGCACGGGAATACAACCCACGACCGGACTCTCCATCATTATAAAAGAGACTTCTGCTGTTTTGGACGGACATTACCATAAACAAGAGCCATTGGAATGGATTCCTATATCCACCCATTTACATATTTCCTGACCTATTTTACCAGGGTAATATATACCTTTTTATTATAGCATGTGAATTCACGCTATTGAATGTTTTATGTATGCAATTGTGTGTTATATAAATTAAATTGTCTTTTTTAAATTGTACCTGTTTAATAGTACTATTGAGCATCTACAAATAGAGCGCAGCCTCCCCTTTTGTTTTCTTCTGTAATTCTGTGGGATTGACTTTCCCCTTTACCAAGCTGCAGCTTAGCAAAGCACCTTCTACTTTCAGCGCCCGAATACCCTTGGTATCTCTACCTCTTGTATATACACTGCCTGGGGGACCATCTGATTTGCCCCCGCTGTCCGCACTGCACCACACACCTCAAGCCTCCTGGTCCCCACGTGGTACTGTCCACCTCCCGCATGGCACTGTCCTGCTAGTGACTTTGTCCTGTTGAGTAACAGACAGACAGACAGACACACACACTCAGACAGACACACACACACACACACACACACACACACACACACACACTCTCTTTTAAGAGGCTCTATCTGGCCCAGTGTGTATAAGAGTCTACCTGGCACCATGTGTATAAGTGGCTACCTGGCACCGTGTGTATAAGGGGCTACCTGGCGCAGTGTGTATAATGGGCTACCTGGCACAGTGTGTATAAGGGGTTATGTGGCGCAGTGTGTATAAGGGGCTACCTGACACAATGTGTATATGGGGCTACCTGGCACAATATGTATAAGGGGCTACCTGGCACAGTGTGTATAAGGGGCTCTACCTGGCACAATGTGTATAAGAAGCTACCTGGTGCAGTGTGTATAAGGGGCTCTACCTATTGCAGAGTGTATAAGGGTCTCTACCTGGTGCAATGTGTATAAGGGTCTCTACCTGGTGGTGTGCATAAGGGTCTCTACCTGGCGCAGTGTGCATAAGGGTCTCTACCTGGCGCAGTGTGCATAAGGGTATCTACCTGGCGCAGTGTGCATAAAGGTCTCTACCTGGCGCAGTGTGTATAAGGGGCTCTACCTGGTGCAATGTGTATAAGGGGTCTGCTGTACTGTGGTGTAATGCATGTAATGGGCTCTAACGTGGCATAATGTTTAGAAGGGTTACTACTGTGCAGCGTACTGTTAATAAGGGGCTCTAGCATGTGGCATAATGTATATAAGGAGTACTACTGTGTAGTATAACGTGAATAATGGACATTACTGTGTGGTGTAATGTGAGTAAGGGACACTACTGTGTGGTGTATTTTGAATTGGGGGTACTATTGTGTGACCATGCCCCTTTTTAGCACACGTGCCTTCCCTATTTCAAGTGTGTGTGTATGTGGGGGCGTCAGTCCTTTACTTTGCCAGGGGTGCTCGGACACCTAGATACACCCCTGTGTGGCAGAAAAATTGTGCATAACCCTTTAACATATAAATGACAGTGATTGCAGCTGATGTTTCATTTGGCTGGCACAGCAGGGGTTAAGGGATGGGCTAGTGTCGGGTCACATGTCCTGTTTATGAGGTGGTTGGATCTGATTGGACAGGAATGCTGAGAGCAAGTGGAGCCTTGTGGGAAGAAGAGGGTGTGGACACAGCAGTTGGAGAGAAGCCATTGTGGAGAGCAGGCATGCTTTGCGGACCAGGGCCGCCATCAGAGGGGTGCTAGGGGCCCAGCTGCGGCTCCTGCAGCCAACTGCTCGCCCGCCGCCGTCCACACCATCCCGTGGTCTTCCCCGCTGTTCTGCCGCTGTCCTCCGGCCCTCCAGCAGCTCTGTATTGAAAACTTACCTCCCATAATGGCCGCCGCCACAGAGGAGACAGTTATTCAAGATACTTGAGGAGCCCTCTAGAATCTTGAATAACTGTCTGCTCTGTGGCGGCGGCCATTTTGGGAGGGACGTTTTCAATACAGCTGCAGGAGGAAGGAGGAGAGCAGCAGAACAGCGGGGATGGAGGCGGGCAGGCAGAGGCATCAGCATTCTGGGCCATACGGACAGTGCACATGTATGTATGCATGAATGTGTGTGTATATAACATACACACACAGACACACGTGTTAACTGGTGCTATTCTACAGTGCGGGGGGGCCCTGCCTATTTTGTCAGTCCCGGGCCCTGCAATTTCTGAATGATGGCAGCCCTGTTGAGGACAGCCGTGTTCTGAGAGCCGGGTGGCCATGCAGGGCGGTGGAGAGCAACGCTGCAGAGTCAAGGCAGTGGGGTGCTTCCAGTGGCAAACGCAGGATTTCTTGAGGGGGGTTTCCAAATGCAGTCCACAATTTCCCACTCTGTGGAACATTGGAGCAAGTGCAGGAGTCTGGGGGAGCGGTAGAAAAAACTAGTAACGACTAGAGATGAGCGCCTGAAATTTTTCGGGTTTTGTGTTTTGGTTTTGGGTTCGGTTCCGCGGCCGTGTTTTGGGTTCGACCGCGTTTTGGCAAAACCTCACCGAATTTTTTTTGTCGGATTCGGGTGTGTTTTGGATTCGGGTGTTTTTTTCAAAAAACCCTAAAAAACAGCTTAAATCATAGAATTTGGGGGTCATTTTGATCCCATATTATTATTAACCTCAAAAACCATAATTTCCACTCATTTTCAGTCTATTCTGAATACCTCACACCTCACAATATTATTTTTAGTCCTAAAATTTGCACCTAGGTCGCTGGATGACTAAGCTAAGCGACCCTAGTGGCCGACACAAACACCGGGCCCATCTAGGAGTGGCACTGCAGTGTCACGCAGGATGTCCCTTCCAAAAAACCCTCCCCAAACAGCACATGACGCAAAGAAAAAAAGAGGCGCAATGAGGTAGCTGTGTGAGTAAGATAAGCGACCCTAGTGGCCGACACAAACACCGGGCCCATCTAGGAGTGGCACTGCAGTGTCACGCAGGATGTCCCTTCCAAAAAACCCTCCCCAAACAGCACATGACGCAAAGAAAAAAAAGAGGCGCAATGAGGTAGCTGTGTGAGTAAGATAAGCGACCCTAGTGGCCGACACAAACACCGGGCCCATCTAGGAGTGGCACTGCAGTGTCACGCAGGATGGCCCTTCCAAAAAACCCTCCCCAAACAGCACATGACGCAAAGAAAAAAAGAGGCGCAATGAGGTAGCTGTGTGAGTAAGATAAGCGACCCTAGTGGCCGACACAAACACCGGGCCCATCTAGGAGTGGCACTGCAGTGTCACGCAGGATGGCCCTTCCAAAAAACCCTCCCCAAACAGCACATGACGCAAAGAAAAAAAGAGGCGCAATGAGGTAGCTGTGTGAGTAAGATAAGCGACCCTAGTGGCCGACACAAACACCGGGCCCATCTAGGAGTGGCACTGCAGTGTCACGCAGGATGGCCCTTCCAAAAAACCCTCCCCAAACAGCACATGACGCAAAGAAAAAAAGAGGCGCAATGAGGTAGCTGTGTGAGTAAGATAAGCGACCCTAGTGGCCGACACAAACACCGGGCCCATCTAGGAGTGGCACTGCAGTGTCACGCAGGATGGCCCTTCCAAAAAACCCTCCCCAAACAGCACATGACGCAAAGAAAAAAAGAGGCGCAATGAGGTAGCTGTGTGAGTAAGATAAGCGACCCTAGTGGCCGACACAAACACCGGGCCCATCTAGGAGTGGCACTGCAGTGTCACGCAGGATGTCCCTTCCAAAAAACCCTCCCCAAACAGCACATGACGCAAAGAAAAATTAAAGAAAAAAGAGGTGCAAGATGGAATTGTCCTTGGGCCCTCCCACCCACCCTTATGTTGTATAAACAGGACATGCACACTTTAACCAACCCATCATTTCAGTGACAGGGTCTGCCACACGACTGTGACTGAAATGACGGGTTGGTTTGGACCCCCACCAAAAAAGAAGCAATTAATCTCTCCTTGCACAAACTGGCTCTACAGAGGCAAGATGTCCACCTCATCATCATCCTCCGATATATCACCGTGTACATCCCCCTCCTCACAGATTATCAATTCGTCCCCACTGGAATCCACCATCTCAGCTCCCTTTGTACTTTGTGGAGGCAATTGCTGCTGGTCAATGTCTCCACGGAGGAATTGATTATAATTCATTTTAATGAACATCATCTTCTCCACATTTTCTGGATGTAACCTCGTACGCCGATTGCTGACAAGGTGAGCGGCGGCACTAAACACTCTTTCGGAGTACACACTTGTGGGAGGGCAACTTAGGTAGAATAAAGCCAGTTTGTGCAAGGGCCTCCAAATTGCCTCTTTTTCCTGCCAGTATAAGTACGGACTGTGTGACGTGCCTACTTGGATGCGGTCACTCATATAATCCGCCACCATTTTTTCAATGTTGAGAGAATCATATGCAGTGACAGTAGACGACATGTCCGTAATCGTTGTCAGGTCCTTCAGTCCGGACCAGATGTCAGCATCAGCAGTCGCTCCAGACTGCCCTGCATCACCGCCAGCGGGTGGGCTCGGAATTCTGAGCCTTTTCCTCGCACCCCCAGTTGCGGGAGAATGTGAAGGAGGAGATGTTGACAGGTCGCGTTCCGCTTGACTTGACAATTTTCTCACCAGCAGGTCTTTCAACCCCAGCAGACTTGTGTCTGCCGGAAAGAGAGATCCAAGGTAGGCTTTAAATCTAGGATCGAGCACGGTGGCCAAAATGTAGTGCTCTGATTTCAACAGATTGACCACCCGTGAATCCTTATTAAGCGAATTAAGGGCTCCATCCACAAGTCCCACATGCCTAGCGGAATCGCTCCGTGTTAGCTCCTCCTTCAATGTCTCCAGCTTCTTCTGCAAAAGCCTGATGAGGGGAATGACCTGACTCAGGCTGGCAGTGTCTGAACTGACTTCACGTGTGGCAAGTTCAAAGGGCATCAGAACCTTGCACAACGTTGAAATCATTCTCCACTGCGCTTGAGACAGGTGCATTCCACCTCCTATATTGTGCTCAATTGTATAGGCTTGAATGGCCTTTTGCTGCTCCTCCAACCTCTGAAGCATATAGAGGGTTGAATTCCACCTCGTTACCACTTCTTGCTTCAGATGATGGCAGGGCAGGTTCAGTAGTTTTTGGTGGTGCTCCAGTCTTCTGTACGTGGTGCCTGTACGCCGAAAGTGTCCCGCAATTCTTCTGGCCACCGACAGCATCTCTTGCACGCCCCTGTCGTTTTTTAAATAATTCTGCACCACCAAATTCAAGGTATGTGCAAAACATGGGACGTGCTGGAATTTGCCCATATTTAATGCACACACAATATTGCTGGCGTTGTCCGATGCCACAAATCCACAGGAGAGTCCAATTGGGGTAAGCCATTCCGCGATGATCTTCCTCAGTTGCCGTAAGAGGTTTTCAGCTGTGTGCGTATTCTGGAAACCGGTGATACAAAGCGTAGCCTGCCTAGGAAAGAGTTGGCGTTTGCGAGATGCTGCTACTGGTGCCGCCGCTGCTGTTCTTGCGGCGGGAGTCCATACATCTACCCAGTGGGCTGTCACAGTCATATAGTCCTGACCCTGCCCTGCTCCACTTGTCCACATGTCCGTGGTTAAGTGGACATTGGGTACAGCTGCATTTTTTAGGACACTGGTGACTCTTTTTCTGAGGTCTGTGTACATTTTCGGTATCGCCTGCCTAGAGAAATGGAACCTAGATGGTATTTGGTACCGGGGACACAGTACCTCCAACAAGTCTCTAGTTGGCTCTGCAGTAATGATGGATACCGGAACCACGTTTCTCACCACCCAGGATGCCAAGGCCTCAGTTATCCGCTTTGCAGTAGGATGACTGCTGTGATATTTCATCTTCAGTCAATTGCTTGGTGGAAGTAGTAAAAGTGGTCTTACGACTTCCCCTCTGGGATGACCATCGACTCCCAGCAGCAACAACAGCAGCGCCAGCAGCAGTAGGCGTTACACGCAAGGATGCATCGGAGGAATCCCAGGCAGGAGAGGAATCGTCAGAATTGCCAGTGACATGGCCTGCAGGACTATTGGCATTCCTGGGGAAGGAGGAAATTGACACTGAGGGAGTTGGTGGGGTGGTTTGCGTGAGCTTGGTTACAAGAGGAAGGTATTTACTGGTCAGTGGACTGCTTCCGCTGTCACCCAAAGTTTTTGAACTTGTCACTGACTTATTATGAATGCGCTGCAGGTGACGTATAAGGGAGGATGTTCCGAGGTGGTTAACGTCCTTACCCCTACTTATTACAGCTTGACAAAGGCAACACACGGCTTGACACCTGTTGTCCGCATTTCTGTTGAAATACTTCCACACCGAAGAGCTGATTTTTTTGGTATTTTCACCAGGCATGTCAGTGGCCATATTCCTCCCACGGACAACAGGTGTCTCCCCGGGTGCCTGACTTAAACAAACCACCTCACCATCAGAATCCTCCTGGTCAATTTCCTCCCCAGCGCCAGCAACACCCATATCCTCCTCATCCTGGTGTACTTCAACACTGACATCTTCAATCTGACTATCAGGAACTGGACTGCGGGTGCTCCTTCCAGCACTTGCAGTGGGCGTGCAAATGGTGGAAGGCGTATGCTCTTCACGTCCAGTGTTGGGAAGGTGAGGCATCGCAACCGACACAATTGGAGTCGGACTCTCCTTGTGGATTTGGGATTTCGAAGAACGCACAGTTCTTTGCGGTGCTACTGCTTTTGCCAGCTTGAGTCTTTTCATTTTTCTAGCGAGAGGCTGAGTGATTCCATCCTCATGTGAAGCTGAACCACTAGCCATGAACATAGGCCAGGGCCTCAGCATTTCCTTGCCACTCCGTGTGGTAAATGGCATATTGGCAAGTTTACGCTTCTCCTCCGACAATTTTATTTTAGGTTTTGGAGTCCTTTTTTTACTGATATTTGGTGTTTTGGATTTGACATGCTCTGTACTATGACATTGGGCATCGGCCTTGGCAGACGACGTTGCTGGCATTTCATCGTCTCGGCCATGACTAGTGGCAGCAGCTTCAGCACGAGGTGGAAGTGGATCTTGATCTTTCCCTAATTTTGGAACCTCAACATTTTTGTTCTCCATATTTTAATAGGCACAACTAAAAGGCACCTCAGGTAAACAATGGAGATGGATGGATACTAGTATACTTATGGATGGACTGCCGAGTGCCGACACAGAGGTAGCTACAGCCATGGACTACCGTACTGTGTCTGCTGCTAATATAGACTGGATGATAATGATATGAAATCAATATATATATGTATGTATATATAATATCACTAGTACTGCAGCCGGACAGGTAGATAATATATTTATTAGGGAATGATGACTGGTGACGGACCTGCTGGACACTGTCAGCTCAGCAGCACCGCAGACTGCTACAGTAAGCTACTATACTATAGTAGTATGTACAAAGAAGAAAGAAAAAAAAAACCACGGGTAGGTGGTATACAATTATGGATGGACTGCCGAGTGCCGACACAGAGGTAGCTACAGCCGTGGACTTCCGTACTGTGTCTGCTGCTAATATAGACTGGATGATAATGATATGAAATCAATATATATATGTATGTATATATAATATCACTAGTACTGCAGCCGGACAGGTAGATAATATATTTATTAGGTAATGATGACTGATGACGGACCTGCTGGACACTGTCAGCTCAGCAGCACCGCAGACTGCTACAGTAAGCTACTATACTATAGTAGTATGTACAAAGAAGAAAGAAAGAAAAAACCAAGGGTAGGTGATATACAATTATGGATGGACTGCCGAGTGCCGACACAGAGGTAGCTACAGCCGTGGACTACCGTACTGTGTCTGCTGCTAATATAGACTGGATGATAATGATATGAAATCAATATATATATGTATGTATATATAATATCACTAGTACTGCAGCCGGACAGGTAGATAATATATTTATTAGGTAATGATGACTGATGACGGACCTGCTGGACACTGTCAGCTCAGCAGCACCGCAGACTGCTACAGTAAGCTACTATACTATAGTAGTATGTACAAAGAAGAAAGAAAAAAAAAAAACCACGGGTAGGTGGTATACAATTATGGATGGACTGCCAAGTGCCGACACAGAGGTAGCTACAGCCGTGGACTAAAGTACTGTGTCTGCTGCTAATATAGACTGGATGATAATGATATGAAATCAATATATATATGTATGTATATATAATATCACTAGTACTGCAGCCGGACAGGTAGATAATATATTTATTAGGTAATGATGACTGATGACGGACCTGCTGGACACTGTCAGCTCAGCAGCACCGCAGACTGCTACAGTAAGCTACTATACTATAGTAGTATGTACAAAGAAGAAGAAAAAAAAAAACCACGGGTAGGTGGTATACAATTATGGATGGACTGCCGAGTGCCGACACAGAGGTAGCTACAGCCGTGGACTACCGTACTGTGTCTGCTGCTAATATAGACTGGATGATAATGATATGAAATCAATATATATATGTATGTATATATAATATCACTAGTACTGCAGCCGGACAGGTAGATAATATATTTATTAGGTAATGATGACTGATGACGGACCTGCTGGACACTGTCAGCTCAGCAGCACCGCAGACTGCTACAGTAAGCTACTATACTATAGTAGTATGTACAAAGAAGAAAGAAAAAAAAAAAACCACGGGTAGGTGGTATACAATTATGGATGGACTGCCAAGTGCCGACACAGAGGTAGCTACAGCCGTGGACTAAAGTACTGTGTCTGCTGCTAATATAGACTGGATGATAATGATATGAAATCAATATATATATGTATGTATATATAATATCACTAGTACTGCAGCCGGACAGGTAGATAATATATTTATTAGGTAATGATGACTGATGACGGACCTGCTGGACACTGTCAGCTCAGCAGCACCGCAGACTGCTACAGTAAGCTACTATACTATAGTAGTATGTACAAAGAAGAAGAAAAAAAAAAACACGGGTAGGTGGTATACAATTATGGATGGACTGCCGAGTGCCGACACAGAGGTAGCTACAGCCGTGGACTACCGTACTGTGTCTGCTGCTAATATAGACTGGATGATAATGATATGAAATCAATATATATATGTATGTATATATAATATCACTAGTACTGCAGCCGGACAGGTAGATAATATATTTATTAGGTAATGATGACTGATGACGGACCTGCTGGACACTGTCAGCTCAGCAGCACCGCAGACTGCTACAGTAAGCTACTATACTATAGTAGTATGTACAAAGAAGAAAGAAAAAAAAAACCACGGGTAGGTGGTATACAATTATGGATGGACTGCCGAGTGCCGACACAGAGGTAGCTACAGCCGTGGACTACCGTACTGTGTCTGCTGCTAATATAGACTGGATGATAATGATATGAAATCAATATATATATGTATGTATATATAATATCACTAGTACTGCAGCCGGACAGGTAGATAATATATTTATTAGGTAATGATGACTGATGACGGACCTGCTGGACACTGTCAGCTCAGCAGCACCGCAGACTGCTACAGTAAGCTACTATACTATAGTAGTATGTACAAAGAAGAAAGAAAAAAAAAAACCACGGGTAGGTGATATACAATTATGGATGGACTGCCGAGTGCCGACACAGAGGTAGCTACAGCCGTGGACTACCGTACTGTGTCTGCTGCTAATATAGACTGGATGATAATGATATGAAATCAATATATATATGTATGTATATATAATATCACTAGTACTGCAGCCGGACAGGTAGATAATATATTTATTAGGTAATGATGACTGATGACGGACCTGCTGGCACTGTCAGCTCAGCAGCACCGCAGACTGCTACAGTAAGCTACTATACTATAGTAGTATGTACAAAGAAGAAAGAAAAAAAAAACCACGGGTAGGTGGTATACAATTATGGATGGACTGCCGAGTGCCGACACAGAGGTAGCTACAGCCGTGGACTAACGTACTGTGTCTGCTGCTAATATAGACTGGATGATAATGATATGAAATCAATATATATATGTATGTATATATAATATCACTAGTACTGCAGCCGGACAGGTAGATAATATATTTATTAGGTAATGATGACTGATGACGGACCTGCTGGACACTGTCAGCTCAGCAGCACCGCAGACTGCTACAGTAAGCTACTATACTATAGTAGTATGTACAAAGAAGAAAGAAAAAAAAAAACCACGGGTAGGTGGTATACAATTATGGATGGACTGCCGAGTGCCGACACAGAGGTAGCTACAGCCGTGGACTAACGTACTGTGTCTGCTGCTAATATAGAGTCTAGACTGGATGATAAATTATTGATAATGAGATGAAATCAATATAATATCACTAGTACTGCAGCCGGACAGGTACTATATATATTTATTATGTAATGACTGATGACGGACCTGCTGGACACTGTCAGGTCAGCAGCACCGCAGACTGCTACAGTAAGCTACTATAGTAGTATGTATAAAGAAGAATGAAAAAAAAAAAAACCACGGGTAGGTGGTATACAATATTATACATATATATATATATATATTAAACTGGTGGTGATTGATTATTAAACTGGTGGTCAGGTCACTCACGTTGCAACTTGCAACTAGTACTCCGAGTCCTAAGCAGACAATCACAAAATATATTATTATACTGGTGGTCAGTGTGGTCACAACAATGGCAGTGAGGCACTGACTCGGGCAGCAAAAGTGTGCACTGTACGTTATATGTACTCCTGAGTCCTGCTCTCAGACTCTAACTGCTCCCCACTGTCAGTGTCTCCCCCACAAGTCAGATAATACAATACACTTACAGTCACACTATCTAATCTATATCACTTCAGCAAGTAGTATACTATACTTAATTACAGCAAGTAGTATACTATACTTAATTATGGATGGACTGCCAAGTGCCGACACAGAGGTAGCTACAGCCGTGGACTAAAGTACTGTGTCTGCTGCTAATATAGACTGGATGATAATGATATGAAATCAATATATATATGTATGTATATATAATATCACTAGTACTGCAGCCGGACAGGTAGATAATATATTTATTAGGTAATGATGACTGATGACGGACCTGCTGGACACTGTCAGCTCAGCAGCACCGCAGACTGCTACAGTAAGCTACTATACTATAGTAGTATGTACAAAGAAGAAGAAAAAAAAAACCACGGGTAGGTGGTATACAATTATGGATGGACTGCCGAGTGCCGACACAGAGGTAGCTACAGCCGTGGACTACCGTACTGTGTCTGCTGCTAATATAGACTGGATGATAATGATATGAAATCAATATATATATGTATGTATATATAATATCACTAGTACTGCAGCCGGACAGGTAGATAATATATTTATTAGGTAATGATGACTGATGACGGACCTGCTGGACACTGTCAGCTCAGCAGCACCGCAGACTGCTACAGTAAGCTACTATACTATAGTAGTATGTACAAAGAAGAAAGAAAAAAAAAAACCACGGGTAGGTGGTATACAATTATGGATGGACTGCCGAGTGCCGACACAGAGGTAGCTACAGCCGTGGACTACCGTACTGTGTCTGCTGCTAATATAGTAGTATAGTAGTATAGTAGTACTCCTCCTAATAATGCTCCCCTAAATTACTACTACTGTGTCTCTCTCGTCTCTACTGTGTCTCTCTCTTCTCTAAACGGAGAGGACGCCAGCCACGTCCTCTCCCTATGACTCTCAATGCACGTGTGAAAATGGCGGCGACGCGCGGCTCCTTATATAGAATCCGAGTCTCGCGATAGAATCCGAGCCTCGCGAGAATCCGACAGCGGGATGATGACGTTCGGGCGCGCTCGGGTTAACCGAGCAAGGCGGGAAGATCCGAGTCGCTCGGACCCGTGAAAAAAAACATGAAGTTCGGGCGGGTTCGGATTCAGAGGAACCAAACCCGCTCATCTCTAGTTACAATAGCCCCAGATATGTACGCAAAAGCGGGTCTCCGAGTCATACCTGCAGCAGTGTACAGTATTAGAGATTAGTCTCAATCTGCCTTTATGGAGGTTGTACCAGGTACAGGTAACACAACCCCTGACAATTCAGACACTCTTTAGGGATGTGGATAATAACTCAGGGTGTACTCAGGTTTTCCTAAATAAGTAGTTTAACGACCTTAACAGTGGGAAGGCATTTATTATATATATACAGCCTCAAACATATGTTGCCTCCATCATATGTCATGCATTATATGGGTAAGTGTATGCTTGTTAGGGACCGTACGCAAGTGGGGCGAGAGGCACAGCTGTGGGATTTTAATCCTCAGACTACTCCAAAACTGCGGCTTCTTCCCAGTATGGGATATATTTAAAAAATATAAATCAAAGTACAATTTATGGAGGCCACCCCAGGGGAACTACTGCCGAAGCCTGAGAATTTGTACAGTTTTGAGCATGGTATAGACTTCCCAGGAGAAGATATATATTCTGCAGTACAGGTCAAAGTCCCTTAAATATGGTAAATTGATTTACACACACACAGGAAAATATCAGCACAGTTTCCCCCCAGAATACCTTCAGAGAGTCACAGAGTATAAGGAAACCAGCCACACAGCTCCCCTGTGAGCGGTCACTGTGGTAACAGCCTGGCTCTGACTGAGTAACCATAACAGGATAAACAATTCATAAATGTACACTCTCCCCCTGTGTATTACCCTGGTACCTCAGAGGATAGCTGGATGTCACAACTGAGGGTTGAGGCTGACTGGGGGAAGCCTCAGTTGTAGGGGCTGGCGTGTAGGTGAACCGTGGAGGTGAGATTAGGTTCCTAGACATGCAGTATGATTAGATACCTTGAACCCGAAGGCGTGACCACAACAATAGAGTAAAATTATAACAGTCAGTTTATTGTACACACAGTAAAAAGGTGGGTACACACTAGAAAAATATATCTGCAGATCAATTGATCTGCAGATATATCTATGGACGGATCGGGCAGTGTGCCGTGCATACACACTGCCCAATCCGTCGGGGACTGACGTCATGAACTGGGCGGGCGTGTACAGTTCAGCTGTCAATCACCGCTGGCTCCTGCAGCATGTGTACGGGCGGTCGGCCAACTGCCCCGTACACACACAGCGACGCGCCAATATATCGGTAGATATATTGGCCGTCGGCTGTGCTGCGGTGCCGACGCGATACGTCTGTGAACGACTGAGTTCACAGATGTATCGGCTGTACACACTGCCCGATGGTCCCGCGATATATTGGCCGTTCAAGAGAACGGCCAATATATCGGCCAGTGTGTACGGGCCTTAACTCTTGGCATTGAGATATCATCAACAGTGAGTGCAGAATAAAAATGCAGTACAGTTCCTGAGAATGCAAGTGGTATTTGAGACTGTGGCTAAGCAGAACAAGATAATAAAGTCCTTGCCAATATCCGGATTTGGAAAGTCCGTGGCCACAGCTAACCGTTGTAATGAGGAACTGCAAGTACTGCACAGTAGGTGGTAAACAGGAGATTGAAATAGGCACTGATACACAGTGGTTGAAATTATGTAGATAGGATTGCCTGAGACTACCGGTCGGAACCGGTGTGAGGAAAGATGCGCTGAACTCACCAGTAGAGCAACAGTTCGATGGTGAGCATCGATAGATACTGTGATCCGATGTTGTGTGGAAGGATATGCAGGGTGATATAGGAATACTGCTGGGGATGAGGTGAAGCACCGCTGAAGACAGATGGTAACACCCAACACTGCTGGAAGCTGGAAGCGATGGAACGCTGAAAGCTGGAAGCCAGGGACAAATGTACCTTGAAGCTAGAGAGCGATGCAGTAGTGCAGAGCGATATAGGAATACCGCTGAGGACAGATGGTAACACCCAACACTGCTGGAAGCTGGAAGTGATGGAATGCTGGAAGCTGGAAGCCAGTGACAAATGTACCTTGAAGCTAGAGAGCGATGCAGTAGTGCAGAGCGATATAGGCAGGGACGTGCAGTCAGGGGAGGCAGGGGAGGCAGAGCCTCACCTGTCATGCTCCCTGTCATTCTCCAGAGGTTTGACTATATAATGATTAGAATAATACAAAGAAGATGTTTATAACAAATAATCATCTTCTTTGTATTAAAGTGATCATTTGTATAGTAAAAACTCTTTAGGATTTAAGATCACTGTGGATCTGAAGGGAGAAATGAGACGTGAGGCATCAGTAGCTCTGCCTCACGTCTCATAGTTGGGAACTACTGCAGCGCTGCCTGTGGAGCGAGGAGGGGATACACAGCGGCCAATCACACCAGTCAAAACAGTTCCAAGTGAGGCATGCCTCACACTGGCTGGAGCTGTGATTGGGGACCTCGGTCATGTGACCATCCAGGAAGAGACCGAGCCACCGCGTCAGGAAACATTAACGCTGGCTGGCCATCGTCTGCATCCCGGACCCGCGGTATAGTGACTGCACACCCACCCTCCTGAAACCTTCCCCTCCCCGAGCCCGCTGTTAAGAATGGCCGCATACCCCCCCGCCCCCGGACCAGCTTTTAAAGTAACGGCATCTCCTGATCACCCCGCCCCCCCCCCCCCGGACCCGCTGTTAAGGTGTCGCAATACCCCCCCGCCCCCGGAACAGCTTTTAAAGTAACCGCATCTCCCGATAACCTCCCCCCCCCCGGACCCGCTGTTAAGGTGGCCGCATACCCCCCCCCCCCGCTGTTAAAGTAGCCGCATCCACCGTTAACCCCCCAGCCCGGACGCGCTGTTAAAGTAACCGCACGTCCGTCCCCCCGGTCCCGCTGTTATAATGAGCGCACCCCCCCACACACACACACACACACACACACACAGGAGCTGACGCCATCTCTCTCACAACGCAGGGACCCGCATCCAGGGAGGAGATTACAGCACTGACCAGAGGAGGCCTGGCCGTATACCTGGGGAGAGGGGCGCAGACCTGAGTCCCCTGTCCGCCGCCAGCCACCAGCAGCCCACCGCTCACCGCTGCCAAGCCACCAGCAACAAATGAGGTAATGTTCCTCTGCTGTCACCGCTTTCCCTGTCGTTACCGTCCTTGTCCCTCCTTGTCACTCTCTCTCTCCCTGCTGTCACTCTCTCTCCCTGTCGTCACTCTCTCTCCCTGTCATCACTCTCTCTCCCTGTCATCTCTCTCTCTCCCTGTCGTCTCTCTCTCTCTCCCTGTCGTCTCTCTCTCTCTCCCTGTCATCACTCTGGCTGTCCCTGCTGTCACAATTTCAGCTCATTCAGTGTGCTACAATGTGAATTTCAGCTCATTCAATGTGCTATAATGTGAGTTTCGGCTCATTCAGTGTGCTATAATGTGAGTTTCGGCTCATTCAGTGTGCTACAAGGTGAATTTTGGCTCATTCAGTGTGCTACAATGTGAATTTCGGATCATTCAGTGTGCTAAAATGTGAATTTCGGCTCATTCAGTGTGCTACAATGTGAATTTCGGCTCATTCATTGTGCTACAATGTGAATTTCAGCTCATTCAGTGTGCTACAATGTGAATTTCGGCTCATTCATTGTGCTACAAGGTGAATTTTGGGTCATTCAGTGTGCTACAATGTGAATTTCGGCTCATTCAGTGTGCTACAATGTGAATTTCAGCTCATTCAGTTTGCTATAATGTGAGTTTCGGCTCATTCAGTGTGCTACAATGTGAGTTTCGTCTCATTCATTGTGCTACTATGTGAATTTCGGCTCATTCATTGTGCTACAAGGTGAATTTTGGCTCATTCAGTGTGCTACAATGTGAATTTCGGCTCATTCAGTGTGCTACAATGTGAATTGCGGCTCATTCAGTGTGCTACAATGTGAATTTCAGCTCATTCATTGTGCTACAATGTGAATTTCGGCTCATTCAGTGTGCTATAATGTGACTTTCGGCTCATTCATTGTGCTACAAGGTGAATTTTGGCTCATTCAGTGTGCTACAATGTGAATTTCGGCTCATTCAGTCTGCTACAATGTGAGTTTCGGCTCATTCAGTGTGCTACAATGTGAATTTCAGCTCATTCATTGTGCTACAAGGTGAATTTCGGCTCATTCTGTGTGCTACAATGTGAATTTCGGCTCGTACCGTGTGCTATAAGGTGAAAGGGGCACCAGTACTAGATAGTATAAGGGGTTCTACTACACTGGACACGCCCCTTTGGGTGACTACGCCCCCTTTTTGGTGACCACGCCCCTTTTCTGGAGCGCGCGCATAATTACGTCCTTGACTTTTGCATACCCCCACTTCAAAATTTCCACTTCGACCACTGTATGTGTATATATATATATATATATATATATATATATATATATACTGTGTATATATATATATATATATATATATATATATAATGTGTGTAAATCTGACTCTAATGATAGCTAGTGCCTCCCCAGTCATTAACCTCACCGCACGTCACTGGATATAGGAATACCGCTGAGGACAGATGGTAACACCCAACACTGCTGGAAGCTGGAAGTGATGGAATGCTGGAAGCTGGAAGCCAGTGACAAATGTACCTTGAAGCTAGAGAGTGATGCAGTAGTGCAGAGCGATATAGGAATACCGCTGGAGATGAGATGCAGCAACACTGTAGGCAGATGGTAAGATCAATCACTGCTGGAAGCTGAAAGCGATGTGGGTGACACGCTGGAAGCTGGAAGCCAGTGACACTTTACCACAGAAGCTAGAGTGCGTTGCTGTAGATGACTGGAAACAATAATGATGCCAGAATACCGCTGGAAGCTGGAGGCAGGATGGAACCTATGCTGGAAGCCGGTATCAGGATTGCAGTAGAAGCCAAGAAGCAGGGCTGGAAAACTTCAGGAGTCAGGCTGCAGAGTCGGCCTTAGGTATAGGCAAACCAGGCAAATGCCTAGGGCATTTGGTATGCTTAGGGGCACCAGCAGCTTCTGCTGATTAAAATGATATGCAGCATGCCTATATTTTGTGTGTGACTGCGGCTGTATCTGCATATGAAATGCTACGTTGCAGTGTATTCATGGAAATCACTGTAATGTAGCATTTCAAATGCAAATACAGCCGCAGTCGCACACAGAATATAGGCATGCTGCATATCATTTTAAATCAGCAGAAGCTGCTTGTGCATCCTAGCCACATAGTAATGCAAATAAGATGCATTTTCATAAACAAAAGGTGCCCGACGTTAGCAGAGCTGCCAGCTGACTAATGTCAGGCATCTCCTTCAGAACTAGTGGCGGTGCTAGGGGGCACCAGCCAAAATCTTGCCTAGGGCATCATATTGGTTAGGGCCGGTTCTGTCAGGCTGCACCGCAGGATGGTGATTGGTGCCGGTCTCTTTGGGGAAGCTGAATCACAGGAGCTGGAATACCTGGAAAGTCAAGCTGAGAATTCACCAAACAGGAGAGACATGTTTGCTGGATTGACAACCAAAGCACTGACGATTATCCAGCCCTGGAACAGGATATTTATATCAGCTGGGGAGCTGGGATTGGCTGGATAATTACACAGAGTCCAGACTGCAGCGGATAGGCTGAAAACAACATGTGATGCAAAACAAACATGGCTGTGCCATGTTTGAAACTGGAGGGAAAGTCTGTTTGTATTTCACATGTGAGAATCGGCAGTGGATGTTTAACATAGAGTTGCCATGTCAGCGCTGCAGCGATCGCAGAGGAGCACCTTGAGATACAGATATACAGTGCGCTGCCCACAGACAGCGCAGGTGGAATCCGGGCCTGGAACGCCAGACCAGTCTCAGAAGGCACTTAGCAGGTAAATAATGGGGGCTAATAACCCGGATCGTGATACTGGAGTTATGTGGAGGGCAGCGCTCCCTGTCAGCGTTCCTTCTGCAGGGAGAAAATGGCGCTGGTGAGTGCTGGATCCACTCTGAGGAGAAGCTCCGCCCCCTGTAATGGCGCGTCCTCCAGCACTTAGAGATTATACTGGCCTGAGGTAATTTCTGCAGCAAACAGTGGGTTAGACCTTGAAAGCTTTGTTTGACCAGCAGAGGCGTAACTAGGGTTTTTGGAGCCCAGGGCAAGATGGAAAATGGCGCCCCCCCCCCCCCCCCAAAAAAAAAAAAAAAAAAACACACACCAAAAGAAGCATGTGCGCGTGCCAAAAAAATGGGCGTGGACACACACAAGATGGGGTGTGGCCACTAAAAATGGCCCACAGTGCCAGTTACATTACCCCACAGTGCTAGTTACATGCCCCACAGTGCCAGTTACATGCCCCACAGTGCTGGATACATGCCCCACAGTGCCGGATACATGCCCCACAGTGCCAATTACATTGCCCCACAGTGCCAGTTACATTGCCCCACAGTGCCAGTTACATTGCCCCACAGTGCCAGTTACATGCCCCACAGTGCCGGATACATGCCCCACATTGCCGGATACTTGCCCCACAGTGCCAGTTACATTGCCCCACAGTGCCAGTTACATTGCCCCACAGTGCCAGTTACATTGCCCCACAGTGCCAGTTACATGCCCCACAGTGCCGGATACATGCCCCTCAGTGCCGGATACATGCCCCACAGTGCCAGTTACATTGCCCCACAGTGCCAGTTACATGCCTCACAGTGCCAGATACATGTCCCACAGTGCCCGATACATGCCCCACAGTGCCCGATACATGCCCCACAGTGCCAGTTACATGCCCCACAGTGCCAGATACATGCCCCACAGTGCCAGTTACAAGACTCTCCTCCCCCCCCCACCCCCTGTCAGTCACTCACTGCTGTGGCGCTTCCCTCTGCTATGTGAGGGGAGGAGAGCGAAGCGCAGCGCCACTCCTGCCCCTCACTGCTCCAGGTCTCCGGCGGCGGTTATGTGGTGCTGGTTCGCTAGCCAATCAGAGCTCGCGGACCGGCAGCCAATCAGGAGCCGGTCCACAAGCTCTGACTGGCTATACCCGCCGGAGACCGGACACACGCAGCGCTGCTGGCAGCGCTGCTAGTGCTGGCAACGGCGGTGAGGGGAGGGAGAGATGCTGCGCTCTCCTCCCCTCACATTTCGGCGTGACTGGGGCGAGTGGGCCATGATGCCCTGGCCGCCGGTGGCGCCCCCCTCTCCTGTGCCTGCCAAGGCGCCCAGGGCACGTGCCCCACTCGCCCTACCCTAGTTACGCCTCTGTTGACCAGTGTAGGGTAGTGCGCTGGCCCAAGACGCCCCTCACAGCGCCGTACACAGTGTGCCACTGAGCATTCCAGAGCGCAGCCTGTCCGAGCTGCGCTCCCACCCTTGTGCCGCCATTCTCGCCGGGGACCCGCTTACCGAGACTCCAGCGTCAGATTCACCACTCTTCTTTCTTCTGGCTTTGTTAGGGAGTGGCGGCATGCGGCGGGAGTGAGCGGTCGCCTCGGGCAGCTAACAATCCTCACCCTCAGGAGCTCAGTGTCCTGTCAGCGGAGATAGGAGCCATTAACCTCAAGGGTTGGATCCTACTCTCCCCCTAAGTCCCACGAAGCAGAAAGGCTGTTGCCAGCAGCATTCCTGTAAAATAAGAAAATCTAGAAAACAATAAAACTAAGAAAACTCCTAGGAGCTCCCCTAGCTGTGACCGACTCCTCCAGGCACATTTTCTAAACTTAGTCTGGTAGGAGGGGCATAGAGGGAGGAGCCAGCCCACACTGTTAAACTCTTAAAGTGCCAGTGGCTCCCAAAGGACCCGTCTATACTCCATGGTACTAAATGGAACCCCAGCATCCTCTAGGACGTAAGAGAAACTATCTTTTTTGTTCCCTTTCCCCCACATGCAATTTCTACCCATAACGTCTCAACAGTATTTACAGTCCCCTCGTGAATATCTTCCATATATTAGGTTTTAAAAACGGCTGTACGTAAAGACATACCCCTCCACCCAGTTTATTTAATCTATCTCTCCTGAACAGCGTAAAACCCTCTAGATTGACTGTCCAATCATGAGATTCGTCCCACTAAGTTTCACTAATGCCTATAATATCATACTGTTTGCTTGCTGCAAGGACTTCTAGTTCCCCCTTTTTACCTGTAACGCTTCTAGTGTTTACATACATACAATTAAGATAAGTATTTCCCCTTGTGCTAGGGACATAATTTTTTATATGCGGTAGTGATGACCCATAATCAAAATTAGTTAGTGTTTTGGCAATGCATTTGGTAAGGGTGGTCTTCAGTATGCCGAATGTCGGGATCCGGCGCACAGTATACCGGCGCCGGAATCCCGACACCCGGCATACCAACAGGTATTCTCCTTCGTGGGGGTCCACGACCCCCCTGGAGGGAGAATAAAATAGCGTGGCGCACTTAGCGCTCCACCGTGCCCGCAGCGCGGCGAGCGCAGCGAGCCCGCAAGGGGCTCATTTGCGCTCGCCACGCTGTCGGTATGCCGGCGGTCGGGCTCCCGGCGCCGGTATGCTGGTCACCGGGAGCCCCGCCGCCGGCATACCATACTACACCCTTTGGTAATACTATTGTTAGTACCCATGTTAATACCCTTGCCGGCTGCTCTTTCCCTCCCCCCTTCTCCACCCCCATTTCGTTCACTACCTCCTATCCTCACTATTCTCACTGCAGGACCTGTAGTTTCTAGCTTAACCCTCCCCCCAGGCACCTAGTTTAAAAACTCCCCCCAACCTTCTAACCATCCTTCTCCCTAGCCATGCTGCCCCCTCCTCATTCAGGTGCAATCCATCGCGACAAAAAAGATGGTGCCTGACTGAGAAGTCCACCCAATGTTCCAGGAACACAAACGCCTCTTTCCTACACCAGTCTCTAAACCACACATTTACCTCCCTAATCTCCCTCTGCCTCGCTAAACTAGTGCGTGGCATGGGTAATTTTTCGAGAATATTACCTTAGATTTCCTTGTTCATGAGAAGGACATCATGAGAATTCTAACTACAGTATGTATATGAAGTTACGTGTAATTGTCAGAGAAAGGAGCAAATTGCTCCATCACTGAGGTGCCTGCTTCCAGTGTAATAGGTTGTGGGTTCTAATCCTGGGTATGACACTTGTAAAATGTGTATCTATAATAAAGAGGGTGTGACTTGTAAGGTGCAGTGTGGAAGAGATAGCGGTGGCTGTCAATTAAATTAATTAAATGGTGTAGCTGAAAAGGGAGGAGAGTTGCCCCCCTACAGAGCAGGATCCCTGCGGCAGCCGACTCTGTTGCCTCCCACAGTTACGCCTCTGACCCTACTACCATAGCTCTCACTCTCTGTCCCCTCACTATCTCACTGCCCCCTCTGCTGCTCTCTCACTGCCTCTATGCAGCTCTCTCACTGCCTCTGTATGCTATGTGTTGCATCAGTCCAACCAAACCTTGCATGGCTTAAGTTCACAAAGGATTTCCGCATGTACTGTACTCCTGTACCCGGCAACTTGGGACATAAGAGACATCTCTCTTCACTGTCCCTTGTTTTACTGTACCAGGTTGTCAGGTAAATCAAAGAAGGTACAGGCGTACACTCTTTTGAATCTTACTGGAGCAATGGTAATAGATAAAGCTGAAATGTTTGTCTACTCTGAGGGGAAAACAGTTGGGATATGGAGATATCATATATGAAGGTTGTTGAAATATGCTAACCTGTAAAAAATGTCATCATGGACAGGAATGCTTTCATTACAGCTGTGCTGCGGCTAACCTCCCTCCAGTGCCTAACTCTACACACAAACAGGGCTGCCATCAGAAATTCTGGGGCCCGGGACTCGCAAAATAGGCAGCCCCCCCCCCAAACCTAATATATATATATATATATATATATATATATATATATATATATATATATAAAACTCAGTAATGAAAAGTGGGTGGAGCATCACGGCGGGCGAATGGTGGCATGAGCGGCCCGGGCCCTCTCCTCTCTGTCAGAGAGGCTGGGCCCGGGACATCTGTACCCGCAGCACCCCCCTGATGGCGGGCCTGCACACAAACACCCCCGGACCATAACCCTCACCCCAATACTTAACTTCGGGATGTCGGCGGTCGTTGTTCCAGGCCCTGACTCCGTGTGGTGTTGGGATTCCTGCGTCGGTCACATAACTGCCGGCATCCAGACCAACTGAAACTGCTGACCAAAAAATGTGATTACAGCGTACTAACAAGTGATCTTATCAGGCACAGGATTGCCAGTGGCATCTACAATAATGTAACATGCACACACCTACTGCATAAGTAATTGAACACTAAAAAGTGCCATACACATTATGCTGCATGTATGCTGCATGGACAGTCTATCAAAAGAAAAACTGAAGTATGCAAACTCTAGCATCACCCGCGGCACGTTGTGCGTTGTGTGAATTGTGATAGTTGATAGTCATGTGAGTATCACAAATGTTGTGCATTTAACAAAATATGTCATTCTTGTGGCAATGGTGCAGATTTTCAATTTAGTTTTAGTCTTAGGGGTGTATTTATTAACATTTTTTTCACTAAAGTAATGTGAAAAAGGGTTTTTTCAACCGTTTTCACGTTATTTTAGTATCACCTGAATATATTAAAGGGCATTTGGAGCAGTTTTTATGAAAAACTGCTCCAAACCCTTTAATTCACTTTTTTTTTAGTGAGCCACATCGCATTCCCCATAATTATAATGGACAAATGCCATCTGACCAGATTAACTAAAAAAAAAAAATGTGAAAAAGTACTGCAGTGTGCCCTGTGATAATCTCGCTAGTTCAGGCTGGCGAGATCACAGGGCAGCACTGCGATAGGGAGGCATTTGCTCCCCCCAGCAGATCAATATACTCACCTGTCCAGGGAGCTGGTGTCCGCTGCACCGGTGAGCGCTGCTGGGCGCCTGGTCCCCCATGTGCTGCAATGTGAGCCCAGTGCAGTAACATGATGCTGCAATGCGGCAGCGCACTTTACTCCGGGGGTCACCACAGTGCACAGGATCCGGCACTGGGCAGCCCAGCAGAAGCAGCGCGAACCAGCTCCCTGGACAGGTGACTATATTGATCTCATTTTTTGGTGGCAACCATGTGTTTGGTTTCTCACTGTTAAAAAATAAAGAAAATTTGTTGTAACTGGTACCGCTTATAAATGGTTATTATTACTTACTTTTAAAATTAACATGAATTTTATTACAATTCTTTTTATGAAGAAAAGTTAATTTTTGATTTTTATGTGATTATCCTCTTTGTTTTTTATTATCGTAGGAAAGGATTGAGTTCAATTTCTATATTTAGACCTCTCGGTGTCATAGTTTTTAAATCAAAGATCCATTTAGTTTCTACCATTTTTAATTCTTCTGAGATGTTTCCACCTCTCCAACAACCAACAGCCGCGGACTAACAACATCAGAGCCGCAGTGCTCGTAGCGGCTTCCAGCGGCTTTTCAATCGGCACCCAGCGGTCTCAGCATCCAGTGTTCTCAACGGCCCCGAAGTTAAGTACAGGGAAAGGTAGGAAATTACGGACATTCAGTATAAATAAAGTGTTGCTGGCCACCTCCTTTTCCACATTCACTCAAAAGAGTGTAAACATTATATTATTAACAATATTTCCTTTTTTTACAGGTACCACTTTTTATATTTTTATATTTTAATTATTCATCACATGCATATATTTGTTTAACATTCTCAGCGCTTTCTTTTAAATATCATAAAAATCATTCCTAAGAAAGCAGCTCAATCCATTAGCGCAGGCAATTAAAACAAATCTGGGCGATTTTATCACCTGTCATCCGCATCCTGGATGCGGAAGGTGATAAATAAGCCTCTTAGTCACTTAGAATTGTAGTTGGTTTTTTAAAGTCACATTTCTTTTTCTTTTTTTCGTTTTAGTCAAGATTTAGTCAGTGGATCTCAGTTTTCATTTTAGTCTAATTTTAGTTGATGTTTTAGTCATAACGTTTAATGATACTGTAATACTGTAGATTTGGCTGAAGAACATTTCTCTAAAATTCCCTTGAGAACTTTGCATACCTTCAACTGTGTGTTTAGTAATCTAGGCTGAGTAGGCTGAGAATGTGTTACATACTGAGACTTAATGTAGTACTCCCATATATCATATACAAATGAATGCATTAAGCTAGAACAAACAAGTGCAATACACAATCCTATATTCTTCACAGAAGGTCATATTTATTTTCTGCAATAATGTAGAACACATAATTGATCTTTAAACATGTAAAACCCTGCTTCCGGAACCCTGCTTCCGGTGCTAATTTTATCAAGGATTTTAAATGTAGTTTTAGTCTTACTGTAGTTGCTTTTTTTTGTTTTGTTTCAGTTAAGATTTAGTCAGTGGATCTCAGTTGTCATTTTAGTCTAATTTTAGTCCTGAAATAAACTTTAGTCGACAAACACTTTTAGTCAAAATATTCATCAACACCGCTTTTGGACAGATTCGCATCTCATTTGACTTCCTCAGAAGACTTCAAGCTTTTTCTTAATGCAAAATGGGCAGAGTACGTGGACGATAACATCGAACATTGGGACTCTCCTATTCTATTTTGGGAGTCTTCGAAGTCAGTCATGAGGAATCATATCATAAATGATATGGCCAAATGGAAAAAAGAATCTGCAGACATATACAAATCCCTCAGAACAAATGTCTCATCTAGCTTTGCGCATACTCTTTTTAGCTCCTGGTGAGGTGACACAGGACGCTTATAAACAAGCCAGACAGCTGCTAGAAAATTTCCTTCTAACCCAAGCTAAGAAGGCATTGGAAATCTCCAAACACAAATATTATAGATGGGGTAACAAGGCTGGCAGACTCTTAGCTACTATATCCCATCCTTGGAAAACCAGGGCTCATATAGCGGCCATTAAGCATCCTATTAATCCTACTCCTGTCACAGAGTCCAGACGCATTCTGAAGTTGTTTCACGATTACTATTCTGATTTATATTCTGCTCAAGATATAGACATAGACCTTCATGATTGTTTACTCCAGGAGGCCCGTCTCCACCAGTTTTCGCAAGCCCGAGATAGAATCTACGGAGCTGTCACTACCGAGGAAATCTCCCAAGTTATTAAAGGCTTAGCATTCTGCAAAGCTCCAGGCCCGGATGATCTATCGGGCTACTATTACAAAATACTACATGACAATATCTTGCCGACACTACATGAGCTCTACCAAACAATATATAGGGACTCTCCTCCTTACCCCACTTTTAATGAACCTCATACAATTTTATTGCCAAAACCAGGAAGGATTCCCCAACTTTGGGCTCTTATAGAACAATCACATTATTAAATGCTGACTTTAAAATCCTAGCTAAGATAATGGCCAATCGTCTACAAGCCATTCTGCCAGCCTTGCTTACTGACCATCAATTAGGATTTGTTGTGGGTAGACACTCGGTGCGGGCGATTTGATTAGCGATCGCAGCAACGATGTCCTCAATGCAAACTTCTAAATCCAATAATATGCTTCTCAGTTTGGACACACATAAAGTATTTGATACAGTGCTTTGGCCACATTTGTTTTCGGTTTTGGAATATAGAGCGTTCGACTCAGACTTTATAAAATGAATCTCCTTTTTTTATTGCTCCCCGGCCACCTCGCTTTTGTGCAATGGTTTGCAGGGTGAGAAATTATTTTTACACAGAGGCACTCGCCAGGGATGCCCTCTTTTTTATTATTATTACAGGTTGAGTATCCCATATCCAAATATTCCGAAATACGGAATATTCCGAAATACGGACTTTTTTGAGTAAGACTGAGATAGTGAAACCTTTGTTTTTTGATGGCTTAATGTACACAAACTTTGTTTAATACACAAAGTTATTAATAATATTGTATTAAATGACCTTCAGGCTGTGTATATAAGGTGTATATGAAACATAAATGAATTGTGTGAATGTAGACACACTTTGTTTAATGCACAATGTTATAAAAAATATTGTCTAAAATGACCTTCAGGCTGTGTGTATAGGGTGTATATGTAACATAAATGCATTCTGTGCTTAGATTTAGGTCCCATAACCATGATATCTCATTATGGTATGCAATTATTCCAAAATACGGAAAAATCCCATATCCAAAATACCTCTGGTCCCAAGCATTTTGGATAAGGGATACTCAACCTGTATTATTATTATTATCATTTATTTATATGGCACCACATGGGATCCACAGCGCCCAATTACAGAGTAAACAAATAAGCAAAACGTGAAGACAGTGACTAACAGTTCAATACAATATAGGACAAGTAGAGGGTATATAAACATAGCTGCGTCAGTAAACAGCACTTATCAGGGTGACAGAAAAACAAAGGATTTGGTGCCATCAAAGGGAGTACTGAAAAGAAAGTAGGTTAAGTAAAAGACGTAAAAGCACATGAAGGAAGAGGACCCTACTCGTGAGAGCTTACATTCTAAAGGGGAGGGGCACACAAACAGGGGTGACACAGATGGGGTACAAAGTGAGCGTGGGCCACAGAAGGCTTAGGATGAGAGATGGCTGGGTTTGGTGTAGAAGTGTGTCTTGAGAGCCCGTTTGAAGTTTTAAAGAGAGGTGGAGAGTCTGAGGGGGAGAGGTAGAGAATTTCAGAAAAAGGGAGCAGCACGTGCAAAATCTTGGAGGTAGGAGTGGGAGGAGGTAATCAGAAGGCAGGAGAGGTGGCGTACATTAGCAGAGCGAAGAGGATGGGTGGGAGAGTAAAGGGAAATAATGTCAGATATGAAAATGGGAGAGGACTGAGTGAGGGCTTTGTAAGTGAGTGTGAGAAGTTAGAAATGGATTCTGAAGGGGAAGGGGATGGGTTAGTAAGAGAGGGGAGGTGGATGTAGTGCATTTGGTGAGAAAGATGTTTCAGGCAGCAGCATTGAGGATAGATTGGAGTGGAGAGATGTATGTGTTAGGGATGTCTAACACTGGACCCACTGTTAAGGATCCTTCAGAACTGGACCGCTTTTTGAGGTATTCATATTGGTTCTCACAAACTCAAAATTTCCGTTTTCGTGGACAACCTTTTATTATATATTAACAACCCTCGAGATAACTTATTACCTATCCTAAACAAAATTGAATGTATGGCAGCATCTCTGGACTGGTCATAAATAGGATAAATCAATGAGTATGCTTTTAGGCCCGAATACCCACATTCCCTCCTTGTGCAGTGTGATTCCTATAAAATGGTCCTCTTCTTCTCTGACTTATCTAGGAATAACCTTAACTAGAAATCCTGTCGATCTCTATAAACACAACATCACCAAGGCAATTCAGGGCATCACTGCTGAACTTAAGGGCTGTAAACATCTAATTTTATCATATCTGGGCAGAGCAAACTTAAACTAATCACTTTTCCCAGACTATTATATATGATACAAGTCTTCCCTCTTTTGCTGACCCAAAAGGACGTCAAACAAATTACTGCTCAATTTTGGTCCTTCATTTGGAAGGGGAAGAGAGCTCACATCAGTTTACTCAGGTTGTGCCAAACCAGACAAAACGGAGGCATCAATTTTCCCGATATTGTACGTTATAGCCATGCAGCTCAACTACGCTACCTCATTCACTGGATTCATGGCACAAACACATATGCAAACACTGCATTAGAATCTCAATTCCTTGTGAATATGAGTATCTCTAGCTTTCTTCATGCCCAAGATGCTGATCTTTTCGCTCTCAATACAAGATAATCCACTTTTGGTGAATACACGCAAAGTATTGGCACTTTTTGAGAAACAATGCTCATCTCTCTTTACACCATATGGGGGGGAAAAACAATCTACAAAATTGGATACACCCTAGCCCCCAAACCCCTCCCCCCCCATCTTTTTCTTTATACAAAGTAAAACTCCTCCATATTTTTCGGATGGATTTGGTGGATAATATGTTTAACAAAGAAAAAAATATAGAGGCAGGTTCTTTGATGTGTGGGAAAGCTACTGTATGTTGCACAGTTGCCTCTTTCAACACGACAAGCCATTCATAATAGCTTACACTTAACTAATTGGTATAGCCTGAGAATACTTGGTGGTGACCCTCCAATTACTCTGTCAACGCGCTAACTCTACAGAAATTGCCAAGACATGAACAGTGGGTGTGACATATTCTACCTCATACAATATTAATGTGTACAATTGTACAATATAACTTAATGCTTTATCATATGTTATTTTTATTGTTAATGGTGGAAATCAAACTAGAGAGCCGAATATGGATTCTGGTAAATGTTCAACTTTTATTTAGAAAATTGGTACAACATCAATAGCCAATCACTGTATATGTCTGCTACTTGATACAGATGTTCTCTGATGCATGTTCCAATTTAACTGTAATTGTTATGCTTTGTTACGATGTTAACTCCATAACACTGTACAAATTCATACTGTACATTATATGATGTGATATGCTTCAATAAAACAAAAGAAATGAATAAATATTCGGCAACAAAATTAACACTGCAATGGTGTAGGTCGAAGATTATTGCCCTTATTTATCAATAAATTGCACCAGCCAATCAGCTCTTAACTGCCATGTTACAGACTGTGTTTGAAAAATGAAAGATAGGAGCTGATTGGCCGGTGTAATTTATCAATATCAGTAAAATGTATCACTCAATGATAAATAAGGGCATAAGAATGAAAACAGGTAGACTCAAGCAGCTCACTGCAAGCTTCCACTGTGAAAACATATACTGCAGAACAGCGAAAGTTTAAATATTTACCACCATAACAAAGAGATCCACAATGCCTTCAAGATGAAGACTGAAACTGGTGCCAAGTGTAAAAGTCTGTCAAGGATCCTCCTCCACTGCACCAATCCCAGCGTACTGTACTGACCACTTACACATAATGAATTTAATTGCCTATGGTGATCAAGTGAACAAGACCAGAGCTGTTGCCACACTTAACTCTACAAGATACTGTGAATTTCCAATTATTTTAAATAAACATTTCAAATGCCAGTGTTAATATATACTGCGGACGCATGGCGCATCTTATAACCATATACGATAAAAGTACGCTGAACGTCGCAACACTATGTCCCTTAAGAGAAATCAAGCAGTCGCACACATTGTATGCTTAGGTCCAACGCTCAGAGAGATATATATATATATATTTGATATTAAAAGGGTATGCATACAAAATTACATATGTACTGTATATCATTCAGTTATAACATGTATAAATAAGGTTACAGAGTTACAGTTATAAAAGAAGCAGTTGCAGTCAGGGCCGGCGCTACCACTAGGCAGCTTTAGGCAGCTGCCTATGGGCGGCAACCACTGGAGGGCGGCACCGCAAAGTGAGACGAAAGTGAAAAAGAACACACGCAACTCCTCCTATTCTTTAAGAGGAGCAGCTCGTTGGCGCCTGGCCCACCACGTCTGACTGTCTGCCTTCAAACGTGAGTGTGCCTAGCTACTTCAGTTCTTCTTCAACCCTGCCGTGCCGCCGCCCCCCCACCTCTGCGATCATAGCCCACAGGCAGCCACAGACAATGTGTTATAATGGGCAGCCTGCTGCTGCCTGCGCTCCTGAGTCCGGGGTCCCGGGTGACGGTCGGTCCCACATTATGAGCTGACAGACTACCCGCCGCTCCGGCGCTCCCCCACGCGATGGTCTCCCGCGGGCGTCCCCCCCCATCACCCCTGCATTTGGGCACAGTGACTGACAGGTCAGGGCAGCACATGAAGGAGTCACCCGCTGGCCTGGTCCGCTCCGCTGCCGCATCGGGCGCCGCCTCTGGCTCTCCCTACAATCGAGCAAATTGTTATCCGCCCCCCCCCCCCCCGCAATCCCGCGACTGGCTCCCGCGGGCCGCATCTCATCAGTACCTGCTGCTGCCTCCACAGCTATTGGGCTCCCGCTGCACCTCCCCCCCCCCTCCGGCATCTTGTTCCTAGCTAGGTTCATTTCCCCCCCCCCCCTCTGCCCCCCCTCTGCTGCTGCCTCTATTCTTATTACCATCTCCCCCACAGCTTATTAGGCTCCCGTTGCTCCCCCCCTCCCCCCTCCTGCATTTTGTACCTAGGGTAATTTCTTCACCCCCCCCCCCCCCACTGCTGCCTCTTCTTATTACCAGCTCCACCACAGCTTATTAGGCTCCCGCTGCTCCCCCCCTCCCCCCTCCTGCATTTTGTACCTAGGGTAATTTCTTCACCCCCCCCCCCCACTGCTGCCTGTTCTTATTACCAGCTCCCCCACAGCTTATTAGGCTCTCGCTGCTCCCCCCCCTCTCCCCTCCTGCATCTTGTACCTAGGGTCATTTCTTCACCACCACCACCCCACCCCACTGCTGCCTCTTCTTATTGCCAGCTCCCCCACAGCTTATTAGGCTCTCGCTGCTCCCCCCCCCTCTCCCCTCCTGCATCTTGTACCTAGGGTCATTTCTTCACCACCACCACCCCACCCCACTGCTGCCTCTTCTTATTACCAGCTCCCCCACAGCTTATTAGGCTCTCGCTGCTCCCCCCCTCTCCCCTCCTGCATCTTGTACCTAGGGTCATTTCTTCACCCCCCCCCCTCTGCTGCTGCCTCTTATTACCAGCTCCCCCACAGCTATTAGGCTCCCACTCCCCCCCCCTTCTGCATCTTGTTCCTAGGTTCATCTCTTCTTTCCCTCCTGCCCCCCTCCCCCGCAATTGGCCTCCCACATGTTGCGGCCCCCCCATTCCTTCATATTGTTACCAGCTCCCCCCCTCGATCAGGAGCACGGTCACCCAGGGCCAGGAGAGTACTAGGAGGACATCTCCTTAATGTATATAACATTGCATCCTTAACACTGACTGCTCTACTGCCAACTTCTTCCTGCAGTCCTGATGTGCCCCCCTTCCCCCCCCCCCCCCGCGATTGGGCTCCTGCATAATCTTTCCCTTTTCCTCCTGGTGCGTTTAGTCTCCAACATGTTACCCACTGCCCCCCGCATCTTGTTACCTGATTCCCCCCCCCCCCACCTACCCCCACGATTAGGCCCCCAATTGTTTCCTGCGATTGGGCTTCAGCACCATGTTACGCACTCCTCCCCACCCACAATAAGGCTCCTGCATGTTACCTGATCTCCCCGTCGGGATTGGAATCTCTCATGTTATTGCTCCCCCCTGCGATTAGGCTCCTGCATCATGTTACGCACTCCCCCGTGATTGGGCCCCCACATGTTACTCGCTCCTCCCCCTCCCAAATCACGATTGAGTACTAGCAGGTGGACAGCTGGATGCTCTACTGGCTCTTTCTGTATAATATAACAGTTAACAATAGAAATGCCTTTATCCAAACTGGATTATTAAATAAAGCATACTGTATACACTGAACTAAAATAAATACACAATTACAATATGTATGGATGCATTTGATTGAATTATTATTATTATTATTATTATCCTTTATTTATATGGCGCCACAAGGGTTCCGCAGCGCCCGATTACAGAGTACAAATGCACATAAAAATAGGAAAACAGTGACTTACAGTTGAATACAATATAGGACAAGTACAGGGCAACTAAGCATAACTACACCAGTATACATAGAGATAAGTTCCAGGTGGTCAAAAAACTGTGGGATCTGGGCAGTTGAGGATTATTAAAGTAAGAAAAGTATAAGCACATGAGGGAAGAGGGCCCTACTCGTGAGAGCTTACATTCTAAGGGGAGGGATAGACAGACAGGGATGACACAGATGGGGTACATAGAGAGCGTGGAACAGAGGGTTATGTTGAGATTTGGCTAGGTTTGGTAAAGAAATGGGTCTTAAGAGCCCGTTTGAAGTTTTGTAGAGAGGTGGAGAGTCTGAGGGGGAGAGGTAAAGAATTCCAGAGAAATGGAGCAGCACGTGAAAAATCTTGGAGATAGGAGTGGGAGGAAGTAATCAGAAGACAGGAGAGACGGCGTGCATTAGCAGAGCGAAGAGGACGGGTGGGAGAGTAAAGGGAGATAAGGTCAGAGATGTAGATGGGAGAGGAGTGGGTGAGTGCTTTGTAAGTGAGTGTGAGAAGTTTGAATTGGATTCTGAAAGGGAAGGGAAGCCAGTGGAGGGCCTGTAGGAGGGGGGAGGTAGACGTAGTGCGTTTGGTGAGGAAGATGAGCCGGGCAGCAGCATTGAGGATAGATTGGAGTGGAGAGAGGTGATTGTCAGGGAGACCAGTTAAGAGGAGATTACAGTAGTCCAGTCTGGAAATAATCAGTGAGTGAATAATGATCTTAGTGGCATCCTGTGTGAGAAAAGGTCTGATTCTAGAAATGTTTTTGAGATGAAAATGACAGGTTTGTGAGAGGTGCTGAATGTGTGGTTTGAAGGAGAGGGAGGAGTCAAGGATTACGCCAAGACAGCGTACTTGGGGGCTAGGGGAGATAGTTGTGCCATCAATGGATAATGAGATTGTGGGAGGTGAGGCTGTGCGGGAGGGTGGGAAGATGATCAGCTCAGTCTTAGACATGTTGAGTTTAAGAAAGCGCTGAGACATCCAGGAAGAGATAGCAGAAAGACAGTTTGAGGTACGAGTGAGGAGAGCCGTGGAGAGATCAGGGGAGGAGAGGTAGATTTGAGTGTCATCAGCATAGAGGTGATATTGGAAGTTGAAAGAACTAATGAGTTCACCTAAAGAGGACGTATAGAGAGAGAAAAGGAGAGGACCAAGAACAGAGCCTTGG
The DNA here is from genome assembly GCF_028390025.1 of Pseudophryne corroboree. Classification (NCBI taxonomy): domain Eukaryota; kingdom Metazoa; phylum Chordata; class Amphibia; order Anura; family Myobatrachidae; genus Pseudophryne; species Pseudophryne corroboree. The sequence goes on from NC_086445.1 coordinate 159,579,182, forward strand.
GGGACACCAACAGTTAGTGGAAGTGGGGGGGAGGTAGCATCATGAGAGGAGACAGAGAAGGAACGATCAGAGAGGTAGGAGGACAGCCAGGAGAGGGCAGTATCACGCAGACCAAGAGAGTGAAGGATTTGCAGAAGGAGAGGATGGTCCACAGTGTCAAAAGCAGCAGAGAGGTCAAGAAGAATAAGCAGAGAGTAGTGGCCCTTAGATTTGGCTGCATGGAGGTCATTGCAGACTTTTGTGAGGGCAGTTTCAGTAGAGTGGAGAGAACGGAAACCAGACTGGAATGGGTCAAGCAGTGAGTGAGAGGAAAGAAAGGCAGTGAGGCGGTTATAGACAATACGCTCAAGAAGTTTGGAGGCAAAGGGGAGGAGAGAGATGGGTCGATAGTTGGAGAGAGTGTTAGGATCAAGGGTAGGTTTTTTAAGAATAGGGGAGACAAGAGCATGCTTGAAGGCAGAGGGGACAGTGCCTGATGAAAGGGAGAGATTGAGAAGGTGGGCAAGATGGGAACAGGCAGAAGGGGAGAGGTAACGGAGGAGGTGGGAGGGGATAGGGTCGAGCGGGGAGGTTGTGGGGGGGGAGGAACGGATGAGGGCCATGACTTCCTCGCCAGATACATGGGAGAAAGATGTCAGAGTTGGTAAGAGGGAAGGGGAGGGGTGGCAAGGGATGGGTGGTGGCTGGTTGCTGGTCTGGTGGGAAGTGATATCCTGACGTATGGAGTCAATCTTGGATGTGAAATAAGTGGCAAAGTCAAGAGCAGACAATGAGGAAGGGAGAGGAGGTGGTGGTGGGCAGAGGAGGGAGTTAACAGTGGCAAAGAGGCGCCGGGGGTTGGAAGACTGTGTAGAAATGAGGATTTTGAAGTATGATTGTTTAGCAAGGGAAAGGGCAGTACTGAAGGATGAGAGCATGAATTTGAAATGGAGGAAGTCCGCTTTAGAGCGTGATTTCCTCCACTGTCGCTCGGCAGTACGTGAGCATTTTTGTAGGTATCTGGTGCATTTGGTGTGCCAGGGTTGAGGTTTTGATCTGCGAGGGTGAATAGTGGTTGGCGGAGCAACAGAGTCAAGGGCAGAAGTAAGAGATGCATTGTATAGGGATGTGGCTTGTTCAGGGCATGTGAGAGAGAGAAGAGGAGAGAGAAGGGAGTCAAACAGGGATGAGGTGTCAATAGCCTCAATGTTACGCTTCGTGATGGTAGCCTTAGGAGGGAGAGATGGGGAAGCAGAGATAGATAAGTTGAAAGAGAGCAAATGGTGGTCAGAGAGGGGAAAAGGGGAATTGGAGAAATCAGAAATATCACAGCGGTGAGTGAAAACCAGATCCAGTGAGCTCCCGTTCACATGGGAGGGTGAGGTGGTCCACTGGGAGAGACCAAGTGAAGAGGTGAGGTTAAGGAGTTTAGAGGCAGGTGATTTTGTGGGGTTATCGATAGGGATGTTGAAATCACCTAGAATAATGGAGGGAATGTCAGAAGAGAGGAAGTGAGGTAGCCAGGAAGCAAAGTTGTCAAGGAATTTGGAGGAAATGCCAGGTGGACGGTAAATTACAGCAACTCGAAGATTAGTAGGTTGGTAGAGGCGTAATGCATGGACCTCAAATGTAGAGAATGTAAGAGAAGGTTCTGGAGGTATAAGTTGGTATGTGTAGCTTGAGGGTAAAAGGATCCCAACACCACCCCCATGGCGACCCCCGGGTCGGGGTGTGTGTGAGAATGTGAGGCCCCCAGCAGAGAGAGCAGCAGGAGAAGTGGTGTCATGAGGAGTAATCCAGGTTTCTGTAATGGCCAGGAGGTGCAGGGAGTTGGAAATGAAAAGGTCATGAGTGGGGGTCAGTTTGTTGCAAATAGATCTGGCATTCCAGAGTGCACAAGATAGGGGGTATGAGTTTGTGGGAGAGATGTGAATGAGATTATCAGGATTGCTGTAGCGTTGAGGTAGGAGTAATTTGGAAGGAGAAGATAAAGAGGGTGTGATGATGGTGCTGGGGCCTTGGCTAGGAAGGGAGACTGCATGCGTGAAACAGGGAGGGAGTGCAGTTTGATACTGGTGGAGGAGAGGTGAGGAGACAGGCAGAGGAGGGAGAGAGCAGGGTTGAGTGGTGGGGTATAAGTGGTGTGAAGGGGCAGAAGTGAATTGCAATGGGGAAACAGAAGAGGGGTAGGGAGGCAGACAGAGGAGAGGAGGGAGGATGAGATGTAGGAGACTGTGAGAGAGGGATAGAGGTGGTAACAGGGGACAGAATAAAGGAATAGAAGGACAATGAGTAAGGGGGGTTGCCAGCCTGGCCATAGTGTGGATGGTGTGTAAACTGGTAGTAAAATGAGAATAGGAGGAGGAGTGGTGGCTGTATGAGAGAGCAGTGAAGTTTGCAGAAAGAAATACGATTTGCAAGTAATTAAAATGATGTTAATATCTACAGATTACCAGTAAATCAAATATTTGTTGATGTTAGATGGAAAATTACACAGTGTTGGCAAACCACAAGTCAGTGTTACTTCATCAAATATGCTTCTCAATTAAACATTTGTTTTCCAGGTATTTGCAGGGTCAGAGTAAAAGTTGTATTGCAGGTTTTTTGCAGAAAGTGAATGTTTAGTGTCCGGGTAAGTGAGGTTTGGAGAATAATAGGTGTGTACATACATTTGTAGCTGCAGTCCAAGGTTTGGTGGATTGTGATGATTTATTTGCTTTTGTTTGGAGTTTCCATGCAGTTTCCGTCCAGTTAAAGTCCAGTATAAGTGCCAGACGAATCCCTTAGAGATTTTTCTCCGCACAATGATTCAGCTACGCTAAATCAGCTAAACTACACACCAATATAAAGCCCAAACATGTGTATGTAAGCACATTGATTGATTGGACCCTCCCCTAGCCCATCACCCATTTGGGCCAATAAAACTTAAACAAACAAATAATGTGTAGGGATGAAACCATTACACATTCCCCAAATAACTACAAATAAAACTTGAATAAATCTGCTAATATTTAATACACTAGTGACTAGACATACCTATGGCTAAGCATTCAGGATATTCCTATATGATAATTAGCAGACTCGGTACAGCTTGCTGGGCATTGTTGTTCCACTAGACATACCTATGGCTAAGCATTCAGGATATTCCTATATGATAATTAGCAGACTCGGTACAGCTTGCTGGGCATTGTTGTTCCGCTAGACATACCTATGGCTAAGCATTCAGGATATTCCTATATGATAATTAGCAGACTCGGTACAGCTTGCTGGGCATTGTTGTTCCACTAGACATACCTATGGCTAAGCATTCAGGATATTCCTATATGATAATTAGCAGACTCGGTACAGCTTGCTGGGCATTGTTGTTCCACTAGACATACCTATGGCTAAGCATTCAGGATATTCCTATATGATAATTAGCAGACTCGGTACAGCTTGCTGGGCATTGTTGTTCCACTAGACATACCTATGGCTAAGCATTCAGGATATTCCTATATGATAATTAGCAGACTCGGTACAGCTTGCTGGGCATTGTTGTTCCACTAGACATACCTGGTAAGAGAACAATGAGATATGAGGTTACTTCATAGTTCAAGCAAATTGATCACAAAAGTAGTCCAGTATAAGTGCCAGACGAATCCCTTAGAGATTTTCTCCCTTTGAGATCTTTCTCCGCACAATGATTCAGCTACGCATTGAACGATTGAATGATAAATAATGTACCTTGAAAGTGTGCAGACTCAAGTCATCATTTTTTTTTTTTTTTTATAAATTAATTTTAATTAAGGGCGCTTTAAAAGACCATTGAATTCAACATAAAATTATAATATAGTATCTGCGCACTCATCGCTACATGAGCCCCATGACATCTATAAAACTATATGAAGAGTTGTATGATCAGGTTCAGTATGTTATTCCTATGGACGGGATGCCGGTGGTCAAAATACCGACAGCGGCATCCCGACCATTGGAATCCCGACAGCCCCCTGGAAAGTACCCTAACCCTCCCCTGCCCCCTATCTTAACCCTCCCTTGTGGGTGCCCAAACCTAACCCTCCCCGATGGTGCCTAACCCTCCCTTCCCTGCTGCCTAAACCTAACCCTCTCCACTTGGTGCCTAACCCTAACCCTCCCTTCTCCACTGCCTAAACCTAACCCTCCCTTCCCCGCTGCCTAAACCTAACCCTCCCTCCCCGGTACATAACTAGACCCTTTCCGTACCTGCACCCTAACTCCCCTTCTAATGCCTACCACTGGATGAACAATTGGGATTCCGGCTGTCTGTATTTCGACGGGATTTAGACGCCGGGTTTATAGCGTGCCTCCGGATTCTGGCGTCAGTATATCAACCGCTGGGATCCCGTCCTTTGGGATCTTAACTGCATCCCGTAGGATCGTCTATTGGGGGTCATTCCGACCTGATCGCACACTGCAGTTGTTCGCAGTGGTGCGATCAGGCCTGAACTGTGCATGCGCCGCGGCCGCAATGCGCAGGCGCGCCGTTGACCGGCGACGGGGGACGCCGGGCAGCGTGGGTCCTTGCGAAGAAAATGAACGCAGTTGCGATCACAAGGTGATTGAAAGCAGGAAGGCACGTGTGGGTGGCATGGAAAACGCAGGCGTGTCCAGGCGTTTGCAGAGCGGGTGTTTGACGTCAAATCCGGGACCGGACAGGCTGAAGTGATCGCAGCGGCTGAGTAAGTTCTGAGCAACTCAGAAACTGCACAAATTTTTTTGGCTTCGCTCCCCTGCAAATGCGATCGCACACTTGCACAGCTAAAATACACTCCCCTATGGGCGGCGACTATCTGATCGCACGGCTGCAAAATACTGCTAACGTGCGATCAACTCGGAATGAGGGCCATTGAATTTCACTTTATTATTTTATTTCAGGAATATATTGTGGACAAAATGGCTTATACCAATATGGTTGTTATCAAGTGTATAATTCTAAATAAAGGAAATGCCAATCGAGCCATTTATCAATATTTCAATGTTGTGAAATAATAAAGGCCCATACACACGGTGAGATGCGGGCTATGCCCGATTCTCACTATGCGACAGGGGCTAGGTCGGCACATAGTCAGTATCGCAAGCACACTCATTATGTGCTTGAGATACTGACTATGGGGGTCATTCTGAGTTGATCACTACCTGCATCAGTCTTAAAAACAGCAGTTCTGCACATGCGTATGTGGCGCAATGCGCATGCGCGTCGTACGGGCACAACGAATGATGTCGTTTTGCACAGGGTCTAGCAAAGCATTTCAGTCGCACTGGTGGCCGTAGTGTGATTGATATGAAGTGGGCGTTTCTGGGTGTCAACTGACCGTTTTCAGGGAGTGTTCGGAAAAATGCAGGCATTCCAGGAAAAACGCAGGCAATGGCTGGGCGAACGCTGGGTGGGTTTGTGACATCAAAACAGGAACTACACATTCTGAAGTGATCTCAAGCGCTGAGTAGGTTTTGAGCTACTCTGAAACTGAAAAAAAAAAACTTTGTAGCTGCTCTGCGATACATTCGTTCACACTTCTGCTAAGCTAAAATAAACTCCCAGTGGGAGGCGGAATAGCGTTTGCACGGCTGCTAAAAACTGCTAGCGAGCGAACAACTCGGAATGACCCCCTATGTGCGATTTTTGCTAAGTGTCAATTTTGACTATCTCTTCTATAGAGATAGTTGAAATTGACTTGCCTGCACAGTCTATCTAGGCTTGCGATGCCGACCGCGTATCTGCATTGAATCGGGATCGCAAAGTGATTTTCACCTTGCGATCTGCACTAACTTTTCTTACTATTTTGACTATATAGTCAAAATCATAAGAATATATCTCACCGTGTGTACACACCATAAATGTAGATTTTTCCTGTGATTTATTAATTTAAAAAAAATGTTATGTTGAATGCAATGTTCTTTTAATGCGTCACTGATTAAAATGAACTTATGAAAAAATAAATAATAAGATGATGATATATATGTGTACAGTATACATACTAGCTGTTCTACTTGTTCTTCGCACGGGAGTTTCCCCGTTTCCCCACCACTGCCACTCACTGTGCAGCATGCGCAAAGCGAGTGGGGATGGCACCAATGACACACTGCTCTTCGCTCCACTCCGCGGCTGACACTGCCTGAGCCAGCCACCTGCGTGCCATCCTAAAAACATTGACTGCCGTGCTGAAAACATGCGGGCACATGAATAAAAACGGATTTTGTACTTAAACCATAGCATATACGGTACAAAGTGACAGGAACATTTTTGTAGTTTATTCAATTCTACACACTGGAGGTACAATCCAAATGTGGATCTGATTGTCCGTTTGTGTGTTACCGTTCATGCAACGCAAGGCACGCATCGGTAATGATGTCATTATGTCATCCCCCTTTTCATCCCCTTAGAGGAGGTTTATTAAAATTCTAATTACGTAGTTTTCCTATTTCCCACCTGAAGAAAACCTATGTTACATTTTAGCTATTTCCCAACATATCGGGAAGTAAGAGAATTAGTGATAAGTCAGTGAGTGAGTGAGGGCTTTTGCATATATATATATATATATATATTCGGAGCTCCTCTGCAAGTCACTCAGACAAGTTCTTGCTAGCCTAAATACTACTTGATAACTACTACCAAGATGGCAGATGTTTATACTCCTAACACCTGCTTCATTGTAGGCTGCATTTGGGGGCCATTTATTATAAATCGCATATTGAAAGCGATCTGGAAGGGATCTTACCACCTGGGATCGCATTGCAATATGCGATCATACATATCGTCTGGATGTATGATCCAGCACAGGCAGGGACAGGGACTCTGAAAGGAACCCGTCCCTGAGATGTGCTGTGATGGCTGCTGGGGCTTTGCGCATGTGTGGTCAGCTCAGACTGCACAAAAACTGGGGAACTCTGCCAGCTAGAAATGCGATGTGTAGCCCATAGGCTACAATGGGCTACCGCCATCTTCAGATGGCAGTAGCTGCGGCGACCAATATCGGGAATGGGGGTGCGACTGCTGGCGGGAATAGAGGGATCGCAGCAGGAATGAATCGGAGGTCCCTCCTATATACATTGCAGAGATATAATATTTGGGGCTATCTCCAGAAAAACTGGTGTTTTTGGGGACATAGCTGCAAATATTGTTTGATAAATGGGCCCCTAAGTTTTAGGGTGACTGAGATAACATCCAAGATGATATGGCAGAAAGGCATTCAGTGATGCTGACCAATACAGATTATGACAAATCTGGGGAGGAGAGATAGATTTGAGTACCATGCATATGCAGATGACACTGAAATCCAAAAGAGCTGATTAGTTTGCAAAGAGATCTGGAGTTATTTATGTATAGCTTTATGAAAACACTACAGCAAAAAGGGTTTTTTTTCCGTTGGGTTTCCACCATGGCAGACAGAAAAAAGAAATTATCTGGTGCACAGTGTCGAAAACGGAGGGCTGAAAAGGAACAAGGCAAGCAAGAAGGTTCATTTCTTAAGTATCTTCGGCCACAACATCGGGATGATGAAGGTAGCTCTACTTCAAAGATTCAACCTGAGACTGAAACAGAGACAACAGTTTTGTCTACAGCCTCACAAGCTGACAAAGAGTATGAGGAACATACTGAAGATGTTGAAGAGGAACATACTGAAGATGTTGAAGAGGAACATACTGAAGATGTTAAAGAGGACCATACTGAAGATGTTGAAGAGGAACCATGTGAAGTCCAGCTGGATCAAGAAGTGATACAAAGTGAAAGTAGCTCCAGCTTCAGCTATAGTGACCCTGCTACCTGGATAAAGTGTGATGATAATTTACGACAAATTTTGGTGGAACATGGGCCAGAACAGGTTCAGCAGTTTAAGTTTCCTAAAGATGCCAATAAGAGAAGATTTCTAACAAATCATTACAAAAGAAGACTTCCTAATGGAGACCTAATGCACCGTCAGTGGCTACAATATTCTATATCAAATGACTCTGTATTTTGCTTCTGTTGCAAGTTGTTTGGTAATTACACAAACCCGCCATCATCTCTCTCTGATAAAGGATCCAAAGATTGGAAGAACATCACTGCAATTTTGTCACAACATGAGAGAAGTAATGCACATTTGGTCAATTTTCAAAACTGGAAGGAGCTTGAAATACGATTGAAAAACAAAAAAACAATTGATGAGGAACATATGCGCATTATTAAACAAAAGGAAAAGTACTGGCAGCAAATCCTTGAACGATTGATTGCTTTAGTGAGAGTTCTTGGTATACAAAATCTGGCCTTCCATGGAACCAATGAAAAATTGCACACAGCTGGAAATGGCAACTTCCTGAAATTTATTGAATATCTTGCTTTGTTCGACCCCGTAATGGATGAACACATTCGTAAAATAAGAGATAAAGAGACCTATGTACACTACCTTGGAAAAGATATACAGAATGAACTAATTCAGCTTTTATCCAACATTATCAAAGAAGAAATTCTTAAATCTGCTCAAGTTGCAAAGTATTTTTCTATAATTATTGATTGTACACCCGATGTAAGCCACGTTGAACAAATGACCATGATCCTTCGCTTTGTGCACATAGCTTCATTAACTGATGATTGCGAACCTGTACGCATTAAAGAACATTTCTTAGGATTTCTGCCACTAAAGGAAACAACTGGTGCTGGTATGACAGAAATTATCCTTCACCAGCTAGAAGAGATGTCATTGCCTGTTGCTAATTTACGTGGTCAAGGCTATGATAACGGAAGCAATATGAAAGGGAAGGTAAATGGTGTGCAACGAAGAATTATGGATATTAACCCAAGAGCATTGTTTGTTCCTTGCAGTGCACATTCTTTGAATTTAGTTGTGAATGATGCTGCAAAGTGTTGTTTGGAGGCCACATCTTTCTTTGCTCTCGTACAACATGTGTATGTGTACTTCTCAGCATCCACACGTCGATGGGATGTTCTAATGCGCCATGTGCCTAGTCTTACGGTTAAGCCATTGAGTGAAACAAGATGGGAAAGTCGAATTGATGCCTTGAAGCCTCTTCGCTTTCAGCTTGGTGATATTTATGATGCATTATTTGAAATCTATAATGACAATACCCTCACTGGAGCATCTGGCAACACCTCAAGAATAGAGGCACAAGGTCTTGCAAAAGGCATTTCTAATTTCAAGTTTGTCATTTCTCTAGTGGTTTGGTATGGTATATTGTTTGAGGTCAATATGACAAGCAAACAGCTTCAGACAAAAGAATTTGACATACATAATGCCATTAAACAACTGAATGAAACAAAGAAGTTTCTTGTAGACTGCAGGAGTGATAAAGGGTTTGGGAAAGTACTGGAAGAGGCCGGTGAACTTGCTGAGGCACTTGGGATACCAGCACAGTTCGAAGTAGATCCTGTTCGCATTAGTAGAAAGAGGAAGCAGTTCATATATGAAGCAGAGGATGCGCCTATTCAGAATCCTAAGGAAAAGTTCAAAGTGAACTTTTATTTTGCTGTGCTTGATAGTTACAGCTGTGCAATCAGTTGAAGAAAGATTCACGCAGATGAATCAAATTAGTTCTGTGTTTGGCTTCCTCTATAATGTTCACAGTTTACAGAATAGAACATCACAGCAAATTATGGAAGATTGTTGCAAGTTAGAGCAAGCTTGACAACATGGCGACTCCAAAGATATTGATGCTTCTGATTTATGCAGTGAATTACAAAGTATTGCAAGGCGGGTTCCAGAGTGTACATCTCCACAAGATGTATTCAACTTTTTGTGTAAAAATGAGATGATAGATGTTGTCCCCAACACATGTATTGCTCTTCGCATCCTTTTGACCCTCCCTGTGTCTGTGGCCTGTGGCGAGAGAAGCTTTTCCAAGCTAAAGTTGATCAAAACATATATTCGATCTTCCATGATGCAAGAAAGACTTGTTGGTCTCTCTCTTTTGTCAATAGAACATGAGATCGCACAAAAAGTGGATCTGAAAGAGCTTGTCTCTAAATTTGCTAAATTAAAAGCGAGGAAAGTAAAAATCTAATCTTTTTTTGCATTTCTTCCACTACATTTCCTGTACAAAATGTTCATGTTATTACTGTTACTACTATAGTCAGGGCCGGCTCTAGGCACGTTCGACTAGAGCGGCCGCGCGGGGCGCCACCCTTAATGGGCGCCGCGCGCTGGCGCCGCCATAGTCTTACCTGGAGCCGGCCCTGTACACTGCAGGCAGCTCTCCCCGCCGTCCCCGGCCTTTCAAAACTGTGTGTGGGCTGCGCTGCGCGGCGCCGGCGTCTGACGTCAGACGCCGGCGCCGTGCAGCGAGCATTGAGCGCTCAAGCGGCCGGGAACAGTCGGTGCCCTCAGGCTCAACGGCAGCACGTCCCCTCCCAGCGCCGCCGCAGGTATTGTTGGGATCGTCGGGGCCGGGCACTGTGTGGGGGCACTGGCACTGTGTGTGGGGGCATATCTGTCACTGTGGGGGCACTGGCACTGTGTGGGGGCATTGGCACTGTGGGGGCACTGGCACTGTGTGGGGGCATTGGCACTGTGTGGGGGCATATCTGCACTGTGGGGGCACTGGCACTGTGTGGGGGCATATCTGTCACTGTGGGGTCATATCTGCACTGTGGGGGCATTTATGTATCTTGCACTGTGGGGGCATTTATGTATCTGGCACTGTGGGGGCATTTATCTGGCACTGGGGGGCATTCATTTATCTGGCACTGCGGGGGGGGGCATTTATCTGTGCACTGTGAGGGGGCATTAATGTATCTGGCACTGTGGGGGCATTTCTGGCACTGTGGGGGCATATCTGCGCTGTGGGGGCATTTATGTATCTGCACCGTGGGGGCATTTCTGGCACTGTGGGGGCATATCTGCGCTGTGGGGGCATTTATGTATCTGCACTGTGGGGGCATGTATGTATCTGGCACTGTGGGGGCATTTCTGTATCTGGCACTGGGGGGGCATATCGGCACTGTGGGGGTATTTATGTATCTGGCACTGTGGGGGTATATCTGCACTGTGGGGGCACTTATTTATCTGGCACTGTGGGGGGCATTTATTTATCTGGCACTGTGGGGGGCATTTATTTATCTGGCACTATGGGGGCATATCTGGCACTGGGGGCATTAATGTATCTGGCACTGTGGGGGCATATCTGGCACTGGGGGCATTAATGTATCTGACACTGTGGAGGGCAATAATGCATCTGGCACTGTGTGGGCACTTATGCATCTGGCACTGGGGGCATTTATGCATCTGGCAATGTGTGGGCATTTATGTATCTGGCACTGGGGGCATTTATGTATCTGGCCCTGTGGGGGCATATCTGGCACTGTGGGGGCAATTTTATATATGGCACTGTGGGGACATACTGTATCTGGCACTGTGTGGGCATTTTTATATCTGGCACTGTGGGGGCACTTATGTATCTGGCACTGTGTGCGCACTTATGTATCTGGCACTGTGTGGCCATTTATGTAGCTGGCACTGCTGGGGGGCATGTCACGTGTAGCTGGCACTGCTGGGGGGGGCATGTCGCATTTAGCTGGCACTGCTGGGGAGCATGTCGCGTGTAGCTGGCACTGCTGGGGGGCATGTCACGTGTAGCTGGCACTGCTGGGGGGCATGTCACGTGTAGCTGGCACTGCTGGGGGGCATGTCACGTGTAGCTGGCACTGCTGGGGAGCATGTCATGTAGTGTTCCCGCTAGGCGTCTGTGGCTAGGCAATGTGTCTCAGTGCTCTCCCTGGTGCAATGCGTCTCAGTGCTGTACCTGGCGCAAAGTGTATAGGAGGTTCTACTTGGTGCAGTGTGTATTAGCTGCACTACTGTGTGGTGTAATGCAAATTGCCACTATTATGTGGCCACGTACCTTCCCCACGAAGTAACTCCCCTTAATTTTTGCTGCGCGCCTTCGGCGCGCACTGTCCATTCTTTGACATATAGGTATGAGAACAACAAGCAGTATGTACATCATTTTGCCCTCCTAACTTAAAAATGTGCCCTCCCTGTGATCAGCACCATGCCCTAAAAAGTGAACACTATCATGTGTAGCTGGCACTGCTGGGGGGCATGTCATGTGTAGCTGGCACTGCTGCGGGGCATGTCATGTGTAGCTGGCACTGCTGCGGGGCATGTCATGTGTAGCTGGCACTGCTGCGGGGCATGTCATGTGTAGCTGGCACTGCTGGGGGGCATGTCATGTGTATCTGGCACTATACTGGAGACATTGTGTGTAAGGAACACTACTGTGGCTATGTGTAAGGCTGCTAATTGTGTGAAAATATGTTTATAGTTTGATGATATGAAGTTATGAGGCCACGCCCACTTTTCCAGAGGCCACACCCACTTTTCCGGGAGCGCGCGCGCCTTCGGCGCGCGCATGGGGGGGGGGGGGCGCTTTTACATTTTCTCACTCAGGGTGCTAGTAGGCCTGGAGCCGGCCCTGACTATAGTGTTATTTATTGTTGCACTTCTTCCAGTACATTTCCTGTACAAAGCGTTAATGTTATTACTGCTACAGTGTTATTTATTGTTGCACTTCTTCCAGTACATTTCCTGTATAAAATGTTAATGTTATTACTGTTACAGTGTTATTTATTGTTGCAATAATTTATGTTGTTAATCTAAAAATAAATCTAATAATAATTTGAAAAGTCAAGTGTGTATGTGAGCAGCTGGGGGGAGGGTATCGGGGAAGGCAGGGGCGGTATTGTATAGCTTTGCCTAGGGCGCCTATAAACCTTGCACCGGCCCTGGTTGCAGTTACATATGAATCAGTTACAGCCAATATACATACGCTTAGTTTCACTGGTCCCAGGCAGCCAGTCATCAGGTAGGAGACTTCTGATAAGGGTGTGTGTGTGTGTGTGTGTGTGTGTGTGTGCGTGCGTGCGTGCGTGCGTGTGTGTGTGTGAATGTGTGTGTGAGAGTGAATGAGAATGTATCAGAGAGCTGCCTGCCTCTGGATCCCTATTTTTATATAGTAAAATAATGGGTGTAAACAACAGTGGGTTTCATCTTCTTCCATTGGTCCAGGAGCTAGACCTCTCAAGAACTCGACGGCTCATAGGTCAGAGGCGGATCCAGAAGAAAATGAAAGGGGGGGCACTATGATAGGGGAACGGTAAGTTATATTTACATGCACCTTAGGCACTCGTGCTCCCAGATAAGGGGTGTGGTATCACATGGGGCGTGGCCTCACAGAATAGGCCATCAGGTAATTATTGGCTGTAGGAGCGCATCCTGGTTTATTGCCAATGTTTCACCCTGATGAAAAGGCTGATTGGGCCTTGAAATGTTGGTCACCTGTTCCATTAGTTATGGGAGCCTGGATGGCCCCCCAGCACAATATAATTATTATAGTTTTTAGTTGGTGGTGGCAGGTGCAGTATACCTTGTTTTGGGCAATGCAGTGAGACTCAGACTGCAGGACACGAACTGCCTATCTTTGATTAGCAGAAGCAGCCAGCTGTATCTCCAACAAGCAGCATAAGACATCTGCAGGACAGCCCTGTCACAATCATACAGCATAAGACATCTGCAGGACAGCCCTGTCACAATCACACAGCATAAGACATCTGCAGGACAGCCCTATCACAATCACACGGGCCACCTTCTCAAAGCTGAGCTGAGTGTGACTGCACCTAGCATGGAGGTAAAGGAAGTGGAGGAGAAAGCACTGGAAAACTGTGCAGTGCAATGAGGGCTAATGAAGCCTTCTGTGTTGCCATAAGTAACAATCTTACTCGATGCTGGCATTTGAACCCCGCACCTGGGCTGGACTCTGGCAGTGGGGGAGGAAGGTGGCAGTGGGGGAGGAAGGTTGCGGTGTGAGCAGGGGGAGGCTGGAGCCCTCCCCATTGGTTACCACACAGACTTGCTGTTAGAGCTATGGTGGATTCTAGTGCCTGCCGGCTCTTTTATCAAATATGACTGATGGAAATAGCAGTAGCTGCTGCTGTTCTCCTTTTGAAAAAAAAAGAAGTCCGAAATGACAGGGGGGAACAGGCCCGAGTGCCCCCCCTCCCCTGGATCCGCCTATGGTTGCAAACACATGTGTCTGCCCCCAGGGCCATGACTGTGAATCCAGTTTCCAGTCTCAGAAAGTCCTTTGTATTCATACATTTGGTCAGAACTAATCGATGCAATGTGCTACAATCTACCCATCGCTATCAAATTACTCCACACATTCTCCTGATCATTTTGACACTAAGCATGATATATTTAACTTGTTTCGTTCAAATAATACATATATATCTGATGTTACACTCTATTATATAAATACATTATAATGTATGGTGCTTGACATGTTTTGTCTATGTGTAATTTATGTGTTGTATGAAATATGTGTTGAATATATCTTTGTGGCTTGTCTGTGTGGATACGTATGCTATCGTATATCCTGTGCAAGCTGCATGTATGCACACGAACAGAGACCTCTCTGTTTGGAGTTTGTATGTTGTGTGTGTGTAATATTTTTAACTTCGACAATACCCATTGCAATTTTATATAGTGAACAGTGACATCGAGCTTCCTCTAGGTCTTCCAGATAGTGTGAAATGGAGACTGATCACATTAAGTGGACGTTCTAGACGTTCTAGAAATGAGGCACTTTGCAGATTTGTTTGACTGTGAAAATCCCAGTGTCATACCAAATGCATCGAGATGAAACTGTCCGACCCACAGTGTATGCTGCCAGATGGATTCCACCTGCTATGAAGGACAAGGTGATAGCAGAGCTCAACTACATGATGGCACTAGGTATTCATGTTCCTGTGGAGGAAGCCACTGAGTCAGAATTGGCCATGGAGGCTGCCGTGAAGAAGGGTGGATAGGTGCGCATCGACCCAGGACATCTCCACAAGGCTCTTGTGACTGTGGAGCAAGTGATTACTGACACTGTACACAGCATTAACGCTAGATGCCAAGTGTGGACTTTGGCAAATTACTATGCTAATGTGCCCTTTAATGCCTCGCATGCTGGTACTTGTGGTTCTCCAAGTACCAGCATGCGGGGGAGGCTTGATGGGACCTGTAGTTCCACCTGTAAAAGACAATATTAATTCTATTTTTTGCACCTGAATTGTTATCCACTCTGCTCCTCCTCCCAGAGGTGCTGCGGATACCCTCAGGCTTCAGCCCTGGCCTTGGGTGCCCTGGAGGGGACAACCTCTTTATTGGGGGGTCTCCACTCCCCCAGGAATCCCTGGCCAGGGCTGACTAGTTGGGGGAGTAATGCTGCAGCCGCCAGGACCAATATAAATGTGTCACCCGACTGTGGCATTACCTCCCTTGCTAGTGGAGACCAGTGCTGTTTTCAAAAATACAGGAGACCCGTATGTCTTTTTGCCCCCATTTTTTTTAAACCAGGACCAGTCCAAAAGGCCAGTGCTAGTTCTTTAAATACAGGGGGATTTCACACATTTTTCTCATTTCACATCCAGGGAGCTTTCTCGTAACCTGTCATTATAACCATTATTTGCAATACGTGATGAACTGACCCTCATGATGGCATTCTTCTGTGTTGTCAATGGTATGTCATCCCTCAAGCTCTGAAGAACTTCTACACCCATCAGTCCCATCAAGGAAGTGAAGCCACTAACTGTAGGGCTAAGGATTCTCTATTCTGGCCTTCTATATCTGCTGATATTGAGATGGGTTGCTGCCGTTTGTGCTCCTTGCAGTTCTCACCATTCTAAAAAACCTACTGATGTGCCAGACCCTCTTTGGTCCATAGCTGCCATGGATATGTTCAATTGGAGGGGAGAAAGCAGAGTCTTCTGCATCCTGTTCAAATTGTTTGCTTCCAAACTTCTCTGGGATTTGGCAAAATAGGTACCATATTCCAACAGTTATCCCATGACAGCAGATGGCAGATTTTATGAGCAAAATAAGTGCCACCTCTTTGGAGTGTCTAAATTTTCTGGTTCAACTTTTTCAACACCTATTGAAAGTGCAAGGACACTAATTGTCATGGCCAATCCTGAGTAAGTACCTGCTAGAGTCCAGGAAACGCCCATGTCCTTGCCCTACAGTATATTGAACACTCTCCAGTGGAACATACCTCACTTGCCCCTTTCCTTATCAGCAGATCTGGTAGAGTTTTCAGACTTTGGGGTCTATTCATGAAGCAGTGAAAAGAGTGAAGAAGTGAGCCTGTGGAGAAGTTGCCGATGGCAACCAATCGGCTGCTCTATACAATTGTATAGTATGCAAATTATAAATGTTACTTCAATGCTGATTGGTTGCCATAGGTAACTTCTCCACTGGCTCACTTCTCCACACTTTTCACAGCTTCATAAATAGACCCCTCAATCCCAAATTCCCAAACTTTTTCACTTGCCATCACCACGCCATGTGGGAGAATATATGGCCACTATGTGTGTGACTCTGCAGCTACCCCAAAAGGTGGAAGTAATTTTGGGGGGAAAAAAGTGGTCAGCTGAATTTTTTTCTTGACTGATACATTTTGCATAATGGAATGAATGTAGAAAAATCATGCCAAGGGCCTTATCCCGATTGGATGCAAGTAGAAATGTGCACAGATCTTTCAGCACACTGCACATGCATCAAAGAAAGAAGTCAGCGTCTGTGCATGATCCAAATCAGGTATACACAGACGTTCACTAGTTTGCACGAAGTGATCCATCTACTGAGAGAACATATTATGGGCCTTAACTTGGCTGTGACCATGTAAATGCACGGAACCATTCCATCTCTTGGCAGTGTGCCATGGGCGTGCATGCCGGCTTCAATGCTTAATCATAGCATACAGACGGAAATTGGATGCTGTTTCAGATGGATCTATTGCACAAAACATGGGGTGGATTTAAGTACAGGTACAATTGGCATTTTTATAATGGGTGCACTGTGGGAGCCCACACTGCACGCATGTTTGAATGCTTACCTTTCCAGAGTCCCGTGCCGGGTGCTCCAGTCGTGGCAAAAATTACAGCCAAAATGGCCAATGGCGCAGTAGTGAAATTAGTCTCCGAAACATGGCGGGCTCCATGATTCCGGAGACCTGCACATGCGCAGTAGACTCTGGCACAATGCCAGAGCCTGCTGTGCCAGGGAGAGGAGGGGGTCCACTGGAGCCTGCACACAGGCCCCTTCCTCTATTAAAACACCCCTGCCAGGTACTAATGATGTGGACAGAATAGCAGTTGATGGTACTAGGCTTCCACATGTACGTGGACACATTTTTAGTATATTAGCATAAGCAGTACTGTAAGTAGGGTTCTGCAGCTGGACACAAAAAGTTTTTCACAGGGCATCAGGATGTTTTGGATGCTTTTAGACTGATCTTTCATTTGTCCAAAATTCCATAATAGTCCGGAGAGCAAAAAGCGAAAAACAGCTCAAAACTTATTTTTCGTGCGGCTAAAACAACTTGTTTACGCGATAACCACGTACTACAAGCTGCGGACCAGAAACAGTGAACAACTGCATATGAATTGTTGTTCCCTAGATACTAACATATTGCCCATCTTTAAATCGCATCATTTCAGGCATAGTGGAAAACTTAGATATTTGTTCAGACAGGAAACCAGTTCCTGAGTCCGAGAAAAGTTGGCTCCATCTATTGCTCTTTTAATGCTGATTACTAATGAGCCGATAATGATCAGATCATGTCACAAAGAATTCAAGCTGAGGAGACCATTCACTAGACTGTATCAAAACAACCAGAACAATACATGGAAAAGATAAGTAGCTTTCCAACTGGTACCTAAAATTAATTTATGGTATCCAGTACTCTGTTTAAATAAATAGGACTATATTTAGAATATATTTTGTGCTACTGTGAATGCGCTAGTGTTACTCGTCGGGGTTGATGCAGGGTTGAATATATCAGTATTGCATTTGTATACAGTATTACATGTTTTTGCACTGTGGGGGTCATTCCGAGTTGTTCGCTCGTTGCCGATTTTCGCAACGGAGCAATTAAGGAAAAAATGTGCATGCGCATGGTACGCAGTGCGCATGCACTAAGTATTTTAGCACAAAACTTAGTAGATTTACTCACGTCCGAACGAAGAATTTCCATCGTTGAAGTGATCGGAGTGTGATTGACAGGAAGTGGGTGTTTCTGGGCAGAAACTGTTTTCTGGGAGTGTGCGGAAAAACGCAGGCGTGCCAGAATAAAACGCGGGAGTGTCTGGAGAAACAGGGGAGTGGCTGGCCGAACGCAGGGCGTGTTTGTGACATCAAACCAGGAACGAAACGGGCTGAGCTGATCGCAGTGTAGGAGTAAGTCTCAAGCTACTCAGAAACTGCTAAGAATTTTCTATTTGCAATTCTGCTAATCTTTCATTTGCAATTCTGCTAAGCTAAGATACACTCCCAGGGGGCGGCGGCCTAGCGTGTGCAATGCTGCTAAAATCTGCTAGCGAGCGAACAACTCGGAATGACCCCCTGTGCATGGTCTGGAACCAAGAGTACACAAATAGGGCTGAGGTTGAGATGTATGAAATTTAGTTGCATCTCTACTTGCAGATGAAGGGGTGTAAATGGGGTGATAACAGGGAAATCCCACATTGGCAAAAGTTTGCAATGGTCTATACAGATGGGTCCATGTTTATCTTGGCCTTTAATAGGATTAACTGAGACTGTGCAGTCGGATTTAATCACCTGCTGTAATGACTTAATCCCCTGCTGTATTGTTCTCTGTATTGTATTGCAGCTGAGAACAATAGATTAAAGGTTTACGTAAATAAACCATGGTGTGCCTAGGTGCAGCAAAGAAGCCAAGATAACCGTGGATCTATCTGTACCTTCGTATTTCAGGGCTTCACAATCTCCAATGATCTTAAGTGGAAGTCTAACATCAAGGGAATTCTGGGGAAAGCCCAGCAGAGACTGTACTTTCTACGTCAGTTTAGGAAGTTCAAACCGCCGCTAGAACTTCTAATCCTCTTCTACTCAGCAATTATTCAATCCTTCCTCTGCTCCTCGATAATAGTGTGGTTTGGCTCTACCTCAATCCACAACAACAATAGGCTACAGCGGGTTGTAAGGTCTGCAGAAAAAATCATAGGGATAAATCTTCCGGCAGTCAAGGATATCTATTGGGCAAGGGTTACGAAGAGGGCGGGGAGGATTATTGACGACCAATCTCACCCTGCTCATGATATGTTCTGACTGCTACCGTCTGCCAGACGGTACTGCTCGCAACTAGCGCAAACTGCTAGACACAGGAACAGCTTCTTTCCCCAAGCAATCAAACTATTCAGCTCGACACTCGCTTAGCATTACTCTCATATTCAGATCTCTACTTGTGTATTTTAGTTATACATCACATGTTCTTCCTCCTCTCTGTTTTTTGTTGTATATCTTATACTGTATGGGAGCTGTAACCAGGGGCGGATTGGGATTGAACACCAGCCCCGGAAATTTATGGAAGCAGCCCTAAAGGGGGCGGAGTCTGTTGAGGGGATGGGGCCTGTCAAGAGGGCGGGGTCACTCCTCAGAGGTCCTGATTTTAAGATAGACACAGTTGGGTCCTCCTTTGCTTTAAGTTATGCTAATGTTTACCTGCAACTTTATGCATATGCTGTTACAATGCCCTTCCCTTACGTACATCTGTACATCTAAATATACAAGGACTGATATGCCCACTTTCAGTATCTATTTATTGATTTTTCATTCTACAAACCCATTTTTTTAACCTTATATGTTTCAAAGTACAGGGGGGGGGGGGAGCGCACACTACATACAGCGCAGTACAGGTAGGGAGCATACACTACATACAGCACAGTACAGGGAGGGAGCACACACTACATACAGCACAATACAGGGAGGGAGCACACACTACACACAGCACAGTACAGGGAGGAAGCACACACTACATACAGCGCAGTACAGGGAGGGAGCATACACTACATACAGCACAGTACAGGGAGGGAGCACACACTACATACAGCACAGTACAAGGAGGGGGAGCACACACTACACACAGCACAGTACAGGGAGGAAGCACACACTACATACAGCACAGTACAAGGAGGGGGAGCACACACTACACACAGCACAGTACAGGGAGGAAGCACACACTACATACAGCACAGTACAGGGAGGAGGAGCGCACACTACATACAGCGCAGTACAGGTAGGGAACATACACTACATACAGCACAGTACAGGGAGGGAGCACACACTACATACAGCACAGTACAGGGAGGGAGCACACACTACACACAGCACAGTACAGGGAGGAAGCACACACTACACACAGCACAGTACAGGAAGGGAGCATACACTACATACAGCACAGTACAGGGAGGAAGCACACACTACACACAGCACAGTACAGGGAGGGAGCATACACTACATACAGTACAGTACAGGGAGGAAGCACACACTACATACAGCACAGTACAGGGAGGGAGCATACACTACATACAGTACAGTACAGGGAGGAGCACACACTACACACAGCACAGTACAGGGAGGAAGCACACACTACATACAGCGCAGTACAGGGAGGGAGCATACACTACATACAGCACAGTACAGGGAGGGAGCACACACTACATACAGCACAGTACAGGGAGGGGGAGCACACACTACACACAGCACAGTACAGGGAGGAAGCACACACTACACACAGCACTATACAGGGAGGAAGGACCCACCTGTGAGGACACTGGGTTTATGTGCACTTATTATGGGAGCAGCCTTCAGAAAGGCTGCCCTTTACAGCTCTGTGCGGTTACCCCAGTGCCCGGTATGGGTCGGGAATCACACAGTAAGGCCACAATAGCAAGGTACAAAACGCACCTTTATTTCAAATTTAACATTGCATATGAAAACCATAACCACCTTTGTAACACACTATACGGGTAGCACCACTACATAACAAACACAGACTAAACTACTATGAAAAACCACACAAGGAACTCTTTCCCCCCCCTAAGCAGTTAATAGTCACCTCAGGCAATATGTGAGCTGGGACACAGCACGCTCGGAGGATCCTGCTGTCTGCAAAAAGGCCACTGGTGAGCTGGTTGTGAGTTCTGGCTGCTCGCCCGGCTTGTGATGAATCCCGGCCGCTCGGCCTACTTGTGATGAATCCCGGCCGCTTGGCCTGCCTGTGATGAATCCCGGCCGCTTGGCCTGCTTGTCCTCTATTCCTGAGAATAGGAGGCACTGGGGAGTCACCAGCTTTTGGCCGGCCCACTCGACCCAATGACCTAGGACAGTTCCTGTGAGAGCGGCTAGCCCTGGCTGTGTCTCTGCTGCTGGGGAGCTGGCTCTTCTGGAAGGTATGCTGTTGGTCTGGCTGATGTCAATAAGCCTGGCTGGGACTGGAGGGATGAGTCTCCTCCACTCTGGTCCTGCCTCGCAAGGACAGTGATCATGAACAAATCCAATCTGAAGAACACAGAGCTGCTGCCTTATCCTTCCTTTTATCCCTCAGATCTGTGCAGGGATTGGCTGGCTTTTAAATCCTAGAAATGTAAAACGTCACTTGAGCAGCTTGGCTCCCTGCTGGGCTGGTGCAGGGGAGTCTGGAAAGGACCCTGGTAGAACAAAGCCAGGTAATTATGCTGATAAGGGGGTGGATCATGAGAGGATCATGAAATGAGTCACTGTTAACCCCTTGATTGTAGTTTTCTGCAAGTGGGGTTGTTTAGAGGGGGAGTTGTGCCAGCCCTGTACTTCCTGTACACATAGGTCCTTTAGTCACTGGGCTACGTTTAAGAATACACATGTCCTGGGGTACGGGCCTGCATGGCTTAGGGGTGACTACTATCCGATGATCCTGGTGCAGGCCATACAAGGATTATCACATACCTCCCCCTTCTTAAATCCGGTCTGAGGGGCTGGCTCCTGGGTCGGGGCCAGTCAGGTGAACCGGGCCCGGTGATCGCCTGGGTGCGGGATCTGGTTCTTCCTGTCGGGACAACCCATCGGCATTGGCATGGTCCTTCCCTTTTTTGTGAGAGATAGAAAAATTATGAGCCTGGAGGGCCAGACTCCACCGTAACAGCCTCCCATTTTCCCCAGATGTTTTTTGAAGCCAGCTCAATGGGTTATGATCTGTCAAGACTGTGAACTCCTTCCCATAAAGATACGGCTGGAGCTTCTTCAGGGCCCACACAATGGCTAAACACTCATTCTCGATGGTTGCATAGGCCCTCTGTCGCTCCACCAGCTTTCGGGAAAGGTACACTATGGGGTGGTCTCGGCCATCCTCCCCCACTTGGCTTAGGACGGCCCCCAGCCCATGGTCCGAGGCATCGGTCTGAACCAAGAAACGTTTGTCAAAGTCAGGGGTGGCTAGCACGGGGAAGTTGGACAGCGCCGTTTTTAGCTGGGAGAAGGCCTGCTCACAGTCTGGGGTCTACACCACCTGTTTGGCGTGCTTCTTTTTAGTCAGGTCTGTCAGTGGCTGGGCTATGGTACTGTATTGGGGTACAAACTTCCGATAGTACCCGGCAGTTCCCAGAAAAGCACAAATCTGCTTTTGAGAGGATGGCCGGGGCCAATTCAGAATGGCCTCTACCTTAGCGGGCTCAGGGCGCAGTTGTCCCCCGCCCACTCGGTGCCCCAGGTATTGGACCTCAGCCATACCCATTTGGCACTTGTCCGGGCGGATGGTGAAACCGGCTCGTTGGATCCGGTTCAGCACCTCCCTGACATGTGCCAGATGCTCCTCCCAGCTGTCACTAAAGATAGCTATGTCGTCCAGATAGGCGTGGGCAAATTCCTGGCACCCCTCCAGCACGCGATCCACCGTGCGCTGGAAGGTGGCCGGGGCATTCTTCATCCCAAATGGCAGCTTCGTGAATTCGAAGAGACCACAGGGGGTGGTGAATGCAGAGCGCTCCTGTGCTTCTCTGGATAAAGGTATTTGCCAATACCACTTGCTCAAATCCAGGGTAGAGACATAGTGGGCCCCACCTAACCTGTCCAACAGCTCATCTATTCGTGGCATGGGATATGCATCTGTCACAGTTACTTCATTCAGCTTCCGGTAGTCCACACAGAATCGGGTGGTACCATCCTTTTTGGGGACCAGCACCACCCCGGCCGCCCAGGGGCTACGGGAGGGGACTATCACCCCGAGGTGCAACATCTCCTCTATCTCGGCCCTAACCTGTTTCAACACTCCTGGGGTCATTCGGTATGCCGGCTGTCGACAGGGTTTGGCCTCTCCGGTGTCCACGTTGTGTGTGGCCAGCGTTGTGCAGCCAGGTAGGCAGGTGAACTGGGCAGTGTGCTCCCTGAGCACCTCCCCCATTTCCTGCTGCTGTTGGGGTTCCAGCCTGGATCCCATCTGTACTGCCTCTATGCCTTGGCTCCGTCTGGCTACCTCTAACAAGTCAGCAAGGGGATCTAGCTCTGTCTCCCCCATGGGTGGGCAGCATACCACCATCGCCCCTACATGCCTCTCCACATAAGCCTTCAGTCAGTTTATGTGGAACAGACGGCGTTGCCGGCCCCCCTTGTCCAGAGCCACTAGGTAGGAAACAGGGCCTTTCCTTTCAATGACAGTGTAGGGACCCGCCCAGGTGGCCTGGAGCTTGTTATGCCTCACTGGTATTAGGACCATCACCTTCTGTCCCGGGACCATTTCCCGGATGCTGCTGTGCTGGTCATACCACTCTTTCTGCCTGGACTAAGTTTTCTTGGGCTAGTCCCATCACCCGCTTCAGTCGGGCCTGCAGTTGTTCAATGTACTGCAGGACCGGCTGTTCTGGGTCCCAGAAGGTACCCTCCCACACCTCTTTGACTAGGTCTAGGGGTCCCCGTACAGAATGGCCATACAACAGCTCGAAGGGGGAGTAGCCAGTGGACTCCTCCCGGTAGGCAAACAGGAGTTGCGGCAGCACCTTCTCCCAGTCCTTCCCCTCCGAGTGGACATATGCCTTGAGCAATGACTTGAGGGTCCCATTGAATCTCTCACACAACCCATTGGTTTGGGGGTGATATGTGGTGGTACGGAGGGCCCTCACCCCCCACTTCTCCCATAGGGTCTTCACTAGCTCTCCCTGAAATTGTGATCCCTGGTCTGTGAGCACCTCTTGGGGGTACCCTACTCTGCTGAAGATGTCAACCAGGGCCTGTACCACATGCTTCGCATCTATGGAGGCGAGAGCCATGGCTTCAGGGTACCTGGTGGCCACATTCACCAGGGTCAGGATGTACTTTTTACCGGACCAGCTGGGCACCTTCAGGGGGCCTACTATGCCTATGGCTACCCTTCTAAATGGTTCTCCTATGATGGGCATGGGCTGCAAGGGGGCTTTGGTTGGGGCTCTTGCCAGCCGTTGGCAAGTGTCACACGAGGCGCGGTACTCTTTTACCTCACGAGACACTCCCGGCCAGAAGAAGCTCTTTACTAACCGGTTCAGTGTCTTGCAGGTGCCAAGATGGCCGGCTGCCGGGATGTCGTGTGCCAGGGCTAGGAGCTCGGGTCTATAGGCTGCGGGGACTATCAGTTGTTTGGGGGAGGTGCCAGGGCCCAGGACAGGCCGCATTGCGACCATTCTATACAGAAGCCCCTTTTCCCAGACTATACGGTTCCCACACCGGTCCGGGCATCCCTGTTCCGCGGCCTGGCGCAATTCTGCCAAGGAGGGGTCAGTGGCCTGGGCCTTCCTAAATTTCTCTCGGTCTCCCTCCCCCACATCAGACATGGTTGGTAAGTCAAAGTCACTTGGTTCACTCACCATCTCAGTCCGGGGCCTCGTTCCAGGGCTGTGCGCCAGGGTGGCATCTTGTCTGGCTTGGGGTTCTGTGGTTGGGGAATCGGACCTCCCCTCACTACTTCGCGGGTCTGGCTCCTGGTAACGGGTTACACGAAGTGAGTCACGAGCCCCTGGCCGAGGTCGTTACCCAGGATGACTTTGGCGGGCAGTCCGCTGAGCACGCCCACTTCTACTGATCCTTGTCCTTCCAGTCCATCTGAACCCGGGCTACGGGAATGTCTCTCTCCTGGCCTCCCGCGGTGCGGATGGTTACACACTGTTGCTGCAGAAGGAGGCCTGGAGGTACTAGGTCAGGCTCTACAAGAGTCAAGGAGGCGCCAGAGTCTCGGAGTCCGGTTACTTCCCGGCCCTCGACCCATACTGGCTGCATGTGGCCCCGCATGTTCCTAGGGGCGGGCGCCCCGGGGTCCCCCACTAGATCAACTGCGTAGACCCCCTCACTGTCTTCATCCCCATCTGTATACAGGTCCACCCCTTCTTCTTCTCCTCCTGGCCGGTTAAACAGACGCTCATAGACTAGGGCGACCGGAGTGGGCGGACTTGACCTCTGGGGCAGTTCCGCTGCAGGTGCACCGGCTTCCCACACTGGTAGCAGTCACGAGGTCCTATTGGGGTTCGAGACCTCAGCACGGAGGGCGGAAAGTTGGCTGCTGGGGTTCTCTGGGGCTCCCACCGGGGGACGATCGGGTTGGCATGGGTCTTGCCGGTGGGAGGGGCCGGAGTGGACCGCCGAAGCCCGGCAGAGGTGGCTGGGAGTGAGTTCCTCCACCCTGACTGGTTGGCGAGGAATTCATCGGCTAGTTGGGCAGCTTTGCCAGGGTTGGTGGGGTTGCGATCAGCCACCCACTCCCGGAGGTCCGCTGGTAGCTGGGCGAGAAGTTGTTCCAGCACCATCAAGTCAGTGAGCTGCCCAGCGCTGACAGCCTGCTTCCCCTCAGTCCATTTTTGGTAGAGGCTCTGTAGCTGTGAGCCATACTCCACGTAGGAGCTACCTTCCTTCTTCCTGGCACTACAGAACTGCTGGCGATAGGTCTCCGCCGTGATCTGGAATCGGGCCAGTAGTGCCTTCTTCAGCTCGGCATATTCCCCACATGCCTGGATACTGAGCCCCTGGTAGGCTTCCAGGGCCTTACCTGTCAAGCTGGGCCCTAGGCACTTGGGACAGTCCTCGTGACCGACGTGATGGACTCCCATCAAGTTTTCAAACATTTGGAGGTGCGTATCAATATCTGTCTCTGCCTCCCGGAATGGCGGGACATCCCGGTACCCTAGGCGGGGTCCCCGGTGCCCTAGGGTCTCGAACGCCGCAAGGAGCCGGGCGGGGAGGGTATCGTCCAACCGTTGTGCAGGGGTCTCGTCATCTGGGTCCGCGGGGTGTGTGCGCACCCATTCGCCAAGCCGGCTGATGAGGACCTCCCGGGTGTCTGTGTCCACAAAGGGGATGTCTTTGGACTGGCACAGTACTTGCAGCTCCTGTTTGTGGGTCCTCCTGTAGAGGTGCTCTCGCTCCTGCCGTGCCCGCTGCTCCTCGCTCTCCTGCATTTTATACTGCTAGGGGTCTGGCGTATGCAAGCCCTCCTTGTGTAGTTCTATACTATAAGGTTACAGGCTATTGCGCCAACAGAACCTGGCCGTATAACGATACGGACCCCTAGTTCTGCCGTGTCTATGGGACTGTGTGATCCCACTGCTGCCGCCAATTGTGAGGACACTGGGTTTATGTGCACTTATTATGGGAGCAGCCTTCAGAAAGGCTGCCCTTTACAGATCTGTGCGGTTACCCCAGTGCCCGGTATGGGTCGGGAATCACACAGTAAGGCCACAATAGCAAGGTACAAAACGCACCTTTATTTCATATTTAACATTGCATATGAAAACCATAACCACCTTTGTAACACACTATACGGGTAGCACCACTACATAACAAACACAGACTAAACTACTATGAAAAACCACACAAGGAACTCTTTCCCCCCCTAAGCAGTTAATAGTCACCTCAGGCAATATGTGAGCTGGGACACAGCACGCTCGGAGGATCCTGCTGTCTGCAAAAAGGCCACTGGTGAGCTGGTTGTGAGTTCTGGCTGCTCGGCCGGCTTGTGATGAATCCCGGCCGCTCGGCCTGCTTGTGATGAATCCCGGCCGCTTGGCCTGCCTGTGATGAATCCCGGCCGCTTGGCCTGCTTGTCCTCTATTCCTGAGAATAGGAGGCACTGGGGAGTCACCAGCTTTTGGCCGGCCCACTCGACCCAATGACCTAGGACAGTTCCTGTGAGAGCGGCTAGCCCTGGCTGTGTCTCTGCTGCTGGGGAGCTGGCTCTTCTGGAGGGTATGCTGTTGGTCTGGCTGATGTCAATAAGCCTGGCTGGGACTGGAGGGATGAGCCTCCTCCACTCTGGTCCTGCCTCGCAAGGACAGTGATCATGAACAAATCCAATCTGAAGAACACAGAGCTGCTGCCTTATCCTTCCTTTTATCCCTCAGATCTGTGCAGGGATTGGCTGGCTTTTGAATCCTAGAAATGTAAAACGTCCCTTGAGCAGCTTGGCTCCCTGCTGGGCTGGTGCCGGGGAGTCTGGAAAGGACCCTGGTAGAACAAAGCCAGGTAATTATGCTGATAAGGGGGTGGATCACGAGAGGATCATGAAATGAGTCACTGTTAACCCCTTGATTGTAGTTTTCTGCAAGTGGGGTTGTTTAGAGGGGGGGTTGTGCCAGCCCTGTACTTCCTGTACACATAGGTCCTTTAGTCACTGGGCTACGTTTAAGAATACACATGTCCTGGGGTACGGGCCTGCATGGCTTAGGGGTGACTACTATCCGATGATCCTGGTGCAGGCCATACATGGATCATCACAACACCAGACACAGGGGACCAGCACAGCGGAATCTGTCCCAGTGCCCAATCCGCCCTTGATTACATACATAGCAACCACATTATTGCAGGAATAGCACCACATTACAGGAATAGCACCACATTACATGTATAGGACCGCACTACACAAATAGCACTGCATTACACAAATAGCACCACATAATACGAATAGAACCACACTACACATATAGCAACGCATTATATGACTAGCACCACATTACACATATAGCACCACATTACATACAGTACATAGCCACCAGATTGCATACATAGCCACCACATTACATACGTAGCCACTGCATTACATAAAGAGGCCCATCATCATGGACAGACATTGGGCAGCTATAGGGCTGAAGGACGTTGCATTAGAGATTGTCCCAGGGCTGGCTGTGAGTGCAGCCTGATCAGCTGGCATCCTGAGAACAAGGTACATCCTGTTCCTGTCCAGTCCCCAAACCATACACTGTGACCAGGAACGCCCTAATTCTTCCACCATCATGATAATGCAAATAATGTAATTAAAAATAACCTCTCTGCCGGATCCCCTTCAGTGCTCAGTTGCCGTTCTGGCCAGTTCAGTGAGAGTGCGGGAGCTAAAGTGGCGGCGGGTGTAGTGAACCCGTCTCCGACCATCGCTATGCTACTGCTCCCGGGCCGGGCTCATTGAAGAGACTTTTGGCCAGGGCCAGAGAGAGGATGCTGCTGTGCTGGTTAACTTTCTCCAGGTCCCCCGTTGGTAGAACAGCTTCACCACTTTTCACAACTAGCGGCACCTGGAAGTGCCCACTAGCCTAACTTCCTGACTGCTTTTCAATTAACCGCAAGTACTGGAAGCAGTGTGAGCCAGCCCAGCCTGAGTGTGAATCGGCCTAGCTGAGGGGAATATGGGACCGGCCCATCGGAATCTGTCATGGTGTCCTGGTGAGCCAATCCGCCCCTGGCTGTAGCTATCGGAATTCCTTGTGTATTGTGTATTATAGGGGTCATTTCGAGTTGATCGTAGCTATGCTAAATTTAACACAGCTACGGTCATCTTTCCCGACATGTGGGGGGACTCCCCCCCCCCCGCACAAATACAAAAGCGGCGATGCCTTTGTATTTGAGGAGTAATTCCCGGCCAGCGCAGCTCCAGCGGCTGGCCGTGAGTTAATTGTCGCTGCTGCTGGCCGCAGCGGCTGCGTGAGACGTCACGCAGCCACCGCGGCCCGCCCCTCCAAAGGTCAGACGGTATTTATTGATGACTGACCGGAACTTTAAACTAGATTTTATGTTGGAGGATGGCAAAGAAAAAGGCTCTACCAAATGCCAGCTCCAGTCATCTGATTATATCACCGAAACTGAGGAGGGGACTACCGCAACAACCACCTCCTACATGCCTAACCCGC
This sequence comes from Pseudophryne corroboree, assembly GCF_028390025.1. Classification (NCBI taxonomy): domain Eukaryota; kingdom Metazoa; phylum Chordata; class Amphibia; order Anura; family Myobatrachidae; genus Pseudophryne; species Pseudophryne corroboree. Next base: position 159,608,115 of record NC_086445.1, read on the forward strand.
ATTGTGCAGGACCCACCACTCTTTCCTCTGGCAAATATGGATGCTCCCCTAGGGGAGCGTCCGATTGTCCAACCGCAGGGTAAGGACACACTCGCCGTCTATTCCGAAAGAGTGTGCCCCACAATGACCACTTAGGCCTATAGGACCGCTGGCTGATAGCGACTTCCCCGCCACAACGAGGTTAAAAATCACGAGTGCCATCCCCAGAAAAACATAAAAACAACCTTGTAAGCTAAAGCAAAACCCAAAAGTCCCATCAAGAAAACCACCGACGCCCCCCCCCCCCCCCCCGGGGCAAAGACTAACATGCTTAACATTGCAAAAAACTGCGGGCCCGGAGAACCAGCAAAAGAAAACGCCCTACCAAACCACCGAAAGCTACAAAACAAACCCGCAGAGTCACCATCTCCTGGGCCCGAACAGATAGCAGAGAAACACGCTGCACCCCTACAATAACAACGAAGCATAAAATACTCCCCGCCAATGACAGCAGAACGCCGCTGAACAGCCAGTGAGTGCATGGAGCAACAAAAGGGGACCTGATAGCAAATATGAGGCAGGAGCCTACGAACACGACCCAAACACAGTACTTACTAGGGGCAGGACACCTAAATGGGCGACACCACCTACCTACCCGGTAGAAAAGAAAACCCCATCAAATCACCCCCACGCAAGCCACAAGCTCCTTACCCACGGACCACCCCGTGACCAAAACCACAGCCGTTCCTCTTGCCATAGGATGCGAAGCCGGCCAAATTTTTTTTAAATGGCCTAACAGGCACACGCTCCTGCTTGTCGATAGCATCTGAAAAAGAAAAGATCCCTAACACCTGTGACTAAAACAGACAATAAAATTACACGATAAACAGTAGCAAAAAACAAACCCAAGTGAAGGAGAAAACTCAAAAAACCTCCCGTGGACCTTTGATAAGCCAATTGTAATTAGGCCCCCTCGTAGGAAAATTTTAAAATTTGCTTCACACCCTCAACTCCAGAACGCTATCCGTTCAAAAACTGACCGGTAAACATAGTTTTTGGGTTCGCACAACAGGCGCAACTAAGACCTTACAAAACATACACAAAACTTATACAACGCAGATTCCCAGTGGCCCAGCACCCAAATTGCAGCCGCTGCAGTCCACGCAGCTGCCCCAATCCGTAAGGAATGGGTACCATAGCCCTGAAGCCGCCTCCAAACGCCATTAGAAAAAGGTGCTACCAACCCACCAGCATCAGTCAACTAACAGAAAACAGAATAACCTAGGAGGGGACTTCCCACCCCTTCTAAAGCATAACCCGCATTGTGCAGGACTCACCACCTTTTAGTCCAGCAGAGCAACGGACGAAACCGCAAGGGAATGTCCGTAGTCCACCCGCAGGGAGAGGACACTCGCCGACTTACCAAAAGGGGTGCCCAACAATGACCACTTATGCACACCCTTGACCGCTGGCTGGTAGCGACTTTCCGTCAAATCGCAATACTACGCACACACTCAGCGGCCCCGCACCTGAATCGCTTCTGCTGAAGAAAACCACCGCCGCAGCATGCGTAACTGCCCCCATCCGCAAGGAATGAGTACCATAGCCCGCAAACGTATCCAACGTACACCAGTCGGACACCACGCAGACGCCCAGCTACGGAATTGCTGCCGCTGCCAAACCTGCCACCGCAGCATGCGCAGCCGCGTCAATCCGCAATGAACAGCCCCACAGTCGTAAAACAGAAAACAAAGCAAATCCCCAGTGGCCCAGTACCTGAAAACGCTGCCGCCGAAAAACCTGCCACCTGCAGCAAGCGTAGATGCCCCCATCCACAAGGAATGGGTACCTCAGCCCTAAAAACACCATACCATGCACCGTCCCCGCGGCCCAGCACCCGAAAGTGTTGCCACTGAAGAACGTGCTGCCGCAGCATGCGCAACAGCCCCGCATCTGCAAGCAACGGGTACCAGAGCCCGAAAACCTTATCCAAATGCACAGATGCTGAATAGCACACTCCCATCAGCCCAGCACCCGAAGCGCTGCCACTGAAAAACCCGCCACTGCAGCATGCGCAACAGCCCCAATCCGCAAGGAAACTGTATCAATGCCCAACAACCCTACCCAAACGCACAGAGGCTGTATACCACGCATATCCCCAGCAGCCCAGCACCTAACGCTGTCACCGAAGAACCCGAGCCGCAGCAGGCATAGTTGCCCCAATCCCAAGGAAATGGGTACCCTGGACCCCCCCACTGCAAGCCCCCCTGGCAACCACCATAGCCGTAACGCTACAGAAACTGAAAAACTAGCGAAGAGGACTCAGGAGGGCACACAAAAGAAAATGGCCATCCCCCAAAGGCCGCACCGGACACACACCCACGCCAAAGGCAATGTGCCACCATCCGCAAGCGCCTGTGCTCTAAAAGGGGGAAACTAATGACCCCGGCCATCCCAATCCCTTGCAGAATCCGCAAGTCTGCACAGGAAAATATGGAATGCCTCACGATTGGCGTGGCATCCTTGCGCTAATCTCTGTATCGACCCACATACAGCACATATGCTGCCGACCCGACCACCATCTAGGCGCCACACCATAAAAACCACTGAAAGGCAAACCGGAGTACAAAGACGACCTGTCACCGGCCACCAACCCACTGATCCGTAAAGCCCGATGAAAAAAACAGCGCAAAAGCTAGCCCGAACAGCGCAACCTCACGAACCAGACTACGCATCGCCCGTCCGGACACAAACGGGACCACCAAACTTTACCTAAGTATACCGAAATCGACGTGCCCACTCGAAAGCTGCCCCGTCGTCCATCCCATAAGGGCCATGGATAGCACGAAAGACCTGATAGAGCAGCCAGCCGCAGTAGTACGGAGCGAAAAGAAAAGCCGCAAGGGCAGACGCCCTGGCTGTCCCAGACCTGCCATCCCAGGAAAAAACCCACAGACCAAGGCCCTCAAAGTACCTAAGGTGACCCAATACAAACCACCCCGCCAAAGTAAATAAACCTGCCCAAGAAAGCCAATGAACCCCGGCAATCGGAGCTATCGTCCGGAACATGGGAGGAGCCACCACTAGCCCGTCCAAGTAGTTGGACAACTCGGCCATCCGCCAGATACAAGTCAGGCACGAAAAGAAACATCAACAGCCGTCCCAGGCACCAATGCACGTAATGTAGCAAAGGAGGCGCAACCATGCCTCGCCACCCCAGGTGCCATGCCCAGGTCGCAAAGCCGGGAAACAAACGTCGCGCCGGCAACTTCTGGGAACCAGACGACATAACAGGTGGAGGGCCGTGGGGGAAGAAGGACATCGATCATGAAAGCGTGAACCACCACCGGAAGCGCCTAGAGAAAGAAAACAAGGCCCCGAGCCATCACCGGAAGCGGCCTGTAAGCAACCATTCAAAAAACGTGCAGAATTAAACCAACAGGTAAACAGAACAACCGACGCGGAAAAAACCTCTCCCTAACGGAAAACCCGGAAATCAAAAAACGGATACCGGGGCAAGGGAAGAAGGTGAAAAGCGGACGCGACGTCCAGCTCCAATCAGCAGGAAACACGACCGCAATGTCACCCAAACGCAGGGACTAGTCAAAAGACAGAAAAACGCTCCCTGCAGGAAGCATCCAGAAAAGCAGTAGAAAACAAAACCCCATGGGGGTGAGACAAAGGTGACAGATATGGGCACCCACTTACCGGTAACAGCGGAAGGGCCGTCCGTGCTACCCACCCTGGCCCCTGAAGGAGCGGAAAGTGTTCAGCTCGCGACCGGGGTGCATACCCGACTGTGTGACCGCCCCGCAAGAGAGGCGAACACGGTAAATTACCCCCACCCTGCGCCGACCATAATCCGAGGCAAACACTAGCCCTCAGCCCCCCAGGGCTGGAGCCCGTGCCAATAGGACAGTCCATGGTCCGAGCACCAGCATGGCAGGCAGAAACCCTGATAATAAGAGGCCCATGCGCCCCCGACCGAGCTAGCTGCAACCACCAAGAAAATCGCGCCTCACCAGCTGCTAGCCTATCACCACCGCGTAGCACGATCCCCGTAATATAGAACAAGGCCACCTGCCCCTTTCTAATCGTATCCACTACCTACCTTGCTAAAATAAATCGGCACCCACGACCTACCAGTATATGTGCGAATTAGCGAGGACCCAACGTACGTATGGAGAGAATGTAAAAACTCCACACAGTCAGAGCCACGGTGGGAAACGACCGCATGACCACAGTGCAGTGCGGCAGCAATGCCGCCGTCACACCGTCCGCACCGCCCGCACCCTCAGACATAGCACTATGAACCCGCCACCAAAACATCAGGGAGCCGACATGCCCGTAGCCACCGGCACCCCGTCACACCCAGTTCCCGTAGCCGCGCGATACGCAGTAAGCTAGGCAAATTTACGTGGGCGCCTGGGGAAACCAGAGGAAACAGAACTAGAACGAAACAATGCTAAGGAATAAAGAAAACAGCATGCTCACCGTTACCTGAAGGACCCGGAACCACCCCAGCCAACGACGATCCCAACCGAACATCTCCAGCAGACACCAACACCGAATCTTCTCCCGGCCTTCGACTCGTGGACCCCCATTCCGCGGTCCTGACGACGCCCGAACAGGAAACGCGTAGCTGGGAAGAAAAGAGTAAGCATAACGGGGAACCGGAACCGACGCGCAACAAAGCGCCGCCGGGAACAGGGTGCGATGGACGGCTGCGCACCACGAGGGGCTGGAACCGTGGGGACCAAAGCGGAAAAATGGAAGGAGGGACCAGCCAACGATGGGAGCCAGCCAAGAGGCCGGAAACACCATCAGCAACCCCCATCATGCCCAGCAGGGCGGCAGCAGATCCACCAATAGGAGGGTGTAGCATAACGCACCCTCCCAGCGGACAAGGGACCCTGAAGAGCGCCCACGGTGGGCGTAGGGATACCCCTCCGCACAGCAGGGCCGCAGGAGAAACCCCCGTGAACCGATCCCCAGTGACCGGACCGACGCCACAAAAAACCCCACCCACCCATATGTGTAAGCTGGGGGACCCGGGCTGTGCCCCTGGGAGCCCGAGCCACCAAGACAGCAAATCACCCCCCACAGGAAGCTGCTCCGGCCGCCCCCCCCCAGAGAACCGCGCGCCAGGCCGCCCCCCCGCTGCGGCGCCAGCACTGCGCCAAACACGGGGGGGGAAAGACCTTGAACATGGAGCCCGGCCGCTGGAGGCCAAGGTGCCAGCGACCGGAGCTCCGGAAGTTGTACTGCCCGTCATGCGCACGGCCCCCGCTGCGGGTACCCCAGCCTGCAGACGCCACATAGAGCAGCGTCCGCCGCCAGAACCGCGGGCGGGTACCGGGGGAAGGGGTGGAGGTGGGGTGGCTGAACGCCGCGCCAGACCCAGAGGCCGAGATACGGCCTGAGGCCACATAAACCAGCTGCGGAACAGGGACGAGCCGCACACGCCAGCATGAGGCGTGACCGGCATGCAGGAAGGGGAACGCAGGACGTGAGGCGTGAGAGGCCATGTAGGAAGGGGAAAGCAGGACAGCAGGGCTGGTGAGGGGAGAAACAGAAAGTAGAGGGAGGGGGAGAGGAGGCAGCGAGGGGGGAAGTAATAAAACATTGTGGGACACTTAAAACAGAACCATATTAAAAATAAATAAAACAGGCACAGAGCCTGTGTCACTTAGCTGTCCAAATGGCAAGAGGGAGTATGAAGCACATGACCCAAGCTTTTAAATGCACTGAAGCCTACACCCACAAATACTGATGGACAAGGAAAACAACCTATAGAAAATTCCCAAGGTCCCTTGGAAAAACTACCTAGCAACTGCTTTGTCATATACAACCAATCACAAAAAATGGGCTCTTATATGGTCTCGTGCTTATTCAGCCCTCATCTAATGAAATAGGCTGGCGCAGCGGAGCGAAGACCTCTCTAGCCCTGGGACAGGAAGGAGCTGGTGACAACATGCGGGAGAGGGCTGGTGACAACATGCGGGAGCCAATCGCAGGATCGCGCGCGCGGGGGGGGGGTTGGATAACAAGATGCAGGAGCCGATCGCGGTGGGTGGGAGCGGGTAACAAGATGCAGGAGGGTGCGGGAAACATTCGGGAGCCCAATCGCAGGCGGCGGTATAACTATGCCGGGTAGTATGCTATCGCGGAGGTGGGGGCAGCAGGATTGCAGAAACAGGAGAAAGGAACAGTGCGGTGCCGCCCTCCAGTGGTCGCCGCCCATAGGCAGCTGCCTAAAGCTGCCTAGTGGTAGCGCCGGCCCTGGTTGCATCTGATGTCAGATAGATCTTTTGCACCAGGACAGACAGATCTTTTTCACCAGGAATAGTGTAGGTGCCTTTGTTATAGGGTCTGCCACTTTAAATTTAAATAAGAGCTTTGTTCTGGCTTTCATAGTGCTCGGACTATAAGCTAGACTAGAAGTATATCAGGAGGCAGTTGAGGAGAATGACGATAGGAACCCACCAGCCAGGAGCATTAGGAGTGGAACAATGATACTTGCATTGGTCCAGGTATCCTTAGGTGTGTGGGCCTTTCCTACAAGACCAGGGTGGTCATTCCGAGTTGATCGCAGCCAGCAACTTTTTGCTGCTGCTGCGATCAACTAGTCTACGCCTATGGGGGAGTGTATTTTAGCTTTGCAGGGCTGCGATCGCTTGTGCAGCCCTGCTAAGCTAAAAAAATTTCAAGCAGAACAAGACCAGCCCTGGACATACTTACCCTGTGCGACGATCTCTGCGATGCTGGGACCGGCTTTGACGTCAGACATCCGCCCTCTGTTCTCCTGGACACGCCTACGTTTTCCTTACCACTCCCCGAAAACGGTTTCCAACAGTCCGGATCCGCCCAGGTACGCCTTCTTTCTGTCAATCTTCTTTGCGGTCGGCTCTGCGACCGCTTCCATCGTAGGACGCAACGTAACCCGGCGACCCCTGTCGCCGGGCAACGTCATGCACGCGCATTGCAGCCACCGCACATGCGCATTCCAGACCCATTTGCAGTGCAGCGATAAACCGCTGTGTGCGAATGGGACGGAATGACCCCCCAGGACCGAAGTAGTATGGGCCTATTGAGGGGGAGGCAGTTCTCATTTAACATTACAAATGGCAGGTTCCCTAAACTATATACAGTTAGGATTAAAAACAAAAGCATGCAATTTAGTGGTTTCGAACCTGCAGCACATGAATGGTGATTTAAGTTTTTACCCTCCAATCCTCTGAGTAACACACCCTATGATTTGGTGATAAACATCACACTAGCGATGTGCAGCAGTTTAAAGGCCACCCAAAAATGTGCAGCTTACTAAATCTCCTCCATTGTTTGAAGTACAGTAAGTTAGCCTGCCAAGCAGTTAGCTGACACTGTAACCCTTGTTAAAATAATAATGCAGTGGAAAAATGGGAAAACTAATAAGAAATATTTTTGAATCCATAATTCAGCATATTGAATGGGCACAATTACACTTTTTGTTTTCATTAAAGTATATTATTATTATTATTATTATTATCATCAGCAAATGATTTAGCTTTTTGTCCAGTGGAAGCATTAAGTGTATGAGAAGTCTCACGCACATTCTGTACCATTAGGTACAGTGCAATTAGGGTCATAAAGCAGCCAGCATTTCCATTTGTCCCCATTGGCTCATTATGAATAATTAGTATAAGTCTGTGTAAATCATGTTGCCTAATTTCCTTGATTGAGATAATTCATGAATCTGTGCCAAGCTTTGGCTGTCACTAATCGCATGGTTGCCAGCTAACCCTAATTTAGGTTATAAGGGTTATAAAGATTAGTCCCTTGAAATTTCCTTCTTTTTAAATATTGACCAACTACACAATGTAATTTATAATTTTGTGCACATTAGATGCTAGTCTTACTAATTATTGTTATCCTTATTTATTAAGTAAATATTTACTCAAGTAGGGTATTTAAAATGCCAAAAAGTATGCAAATTGTCACTATAAACTATTTCAAGGTGTTTGTTCATGCTGCTGTCTATTCAGCTATTTACAGTACACTACACCAGCCTTTGTGATGTCCTGTAGGGGATGCAGTCAGTTTACCTCCAATCAAAATCCCGACGTTCAAAATCCCGACACCAATTGAACGATGGTCAAAATCCCGACAAGGTCAAAACCCCGACATGGACAAAATACCGACATTTAAAATACCGACAAGGTCAAAATACCGACATGTAAAATGCCGACAGGTCAAAATACCGACATGAGTTTTTCATGATTTTTTTCATTGAAACCGACTTGTTCATATCATCCCAGTGGACCTGGAGGGGGAATATAATAGTGTGCCGAGCGCAGCGAGGCACCGTGCCTGAAGCATGGCGAGCGCAGCGAGCCATGCGAGGGGACGCGGTACACTTTATATGGTGTCCATGTTGACTTATGACTTATTTATATGGTGTCCATGTTGACTTATGACAACTACTCAAATCTATGTCTATAGCTTTCCAAAACCATCTGAATTCTCACCTGTACCAATGTTATCTGTCTTTTTACACTATGAAAAGACATCCCCAAACTGCTCACTACAGCTCTCTCTTATGCAAACTCATGTATGTTTTTTGATGTAATAATTGGCTTGTAATTGGCATTGCATGTGTGGGGAAGTTGCAGAGTGAAACATAGTTTATTATTGCATGCTCTCTGGTGTTTACCTCCTTTGATCATTTGGTCATTGTGGTCAGGTGTACTATATCTTTACATTTAGGGAGGTGTATTCATGGTGTAAAGGAAACAGTGTGATTCCTGATTAGTAATAAAAAAATGATATATATATATATATATATATATATATATCTCAAACACTGAGCAACATCCCCAAACAGGTAATTTCAACTTTAAACTTGTCATTTATTTTGTACAGTCTGGACATGGCTACTAATAACAAATGCACAGACAAAATTCTTAAAGCTATGTGTGCAAATACTAGGAGCTTAGGAGACAAGATTCCAGAGCTAATTGCGATAATGACAATGAATAACCTGGATTTTGTGACAATTACAGAGTCATGAGGCAATGAAAATCATGACTGGGACATAGCTATACCAGGATACAATTTATTTAGGAAGGATAGAATAGGAAGAATAGGAGGAGGGGTAGCAATGTATGTGGAAAAAAAAGCATAAATGCTACTTTAATACAAAATATTGAAGACAAAACTGAGGCCCTTTGGGTCACCATAGAAACCGGGGAGAAGGATGTTATTCGCATTGGGGTGATCTATAGACCATGAGGCTAGGGGCAGGATTTGGACAGAAACCTATTGTTAGACATCACTAAAATGGCTTTAAAGGGAGAAGTCATAATCATGGGAGACTTTAATTTACCTGATGTAAATAGGGAGGGGTCTTTTGCAAATTCAGCTACAAGTGGCAAATTTCTACATTCCTTACAGGGAGCATCTCTCAAGCAATTGGTGACGGAGCCCACTCGCAAATATTCAATATTAGATTTAATTCTTACAAATGGTGATAGGATATCCGACATATATGTGGGTGAGCACCTGGGATCCAGTGATCATCAAGCAGTATGGTTTAATATAAAGACAGGATCCAACTCCTGTCACACAAAAACAAAGGTGTTGGATTTTAGAAATGCTGATTTTGCAAAAATGGGGAGATGTTTAAGTGATTCATTGGCGGACTGGTGGAACTTGGAAGGAGTGCAGGAGAGGTGGGAAAAACTGAAAAGTGCAATACTAAGTGCAACTGATCTTTGTATCAAAAGGGTTAGGAAAAGCACCAGGAAAAGGAAGCCAGTGTGGTTCATAAAAGAAGTATAAACTAGTGTGAAAGCAAAAAAGATGGCTTTTAGGAAATACAAACAGACTCCAAATAATAATGACAAAGAGGTGTATCTTGACAGACGGAAGGATGCTAAGAAAGTGATCAGACGTGCAAAGGCAGAAGCTGAGGAAAAAATGGCCCAGTCAGTAGATAAAGGGGGCAAAACTTTTTTTAAGTATATAAGTGAAAGGAGAAAATCAAATGGAGGAATAATAAGACTTAAGACAGAGAGTGAGAATTTGGTGGAGGGAGACAAGGCAATAGCAGATCACCTAAATAATTATTTTTGCTCAGTATTTACTACAGAAGAAGGGATGGGGCCACAGTTAAGTTGCAAGGACATTCATAAAAATAAGGTAGATGAAAGTACATTTACAGAGGAGAAGGTCCTAACAGAACTTTCACAACTAAAAGTGGATAAATCAATGGGACCAGATGGGATACACCCAAGGATACTCAAAGAGCTAAAAGATGTGCTGGTTACACCGTTAACAGAATTATTTAACCAGTCACTAAATACAGGTGCCATTCCAGAGGACTGGAAAAGAGCAAATGTAGTTCCACTGCACAAAAGTGGAAGCAAGGAAGAAGCAAGTAACTACAGACCAGTAAGCCTTACATCAGTAGTGGGGAAAGTAATGGAAAAACTATTAAAAGAAAGAGTTGTGGAATATCTTAAATCAAACCACTTACAGGATCCAAAACAGCATGGATTTACTGGTGGTAGATCATGCCAAACAAATCTTATTGACTTTTTTGACTCTGTGACGAAAATAATAGATCAAGGGGGAGCTGTAGATGTAGCATATCTAGACTTTAGTAAGGCATTTGACACTGTCCCACATCGCAGACTGCTAAATAAACTTGAAAGCGTGGGGGTGGATTATAAAACAGTTAAATGGATAAGAACCTGGTTGCAGAATAGGAAACAGACAGTTGTAGTTAATGGAGTGCAATCTACGGAGGGAAATGTTACCAGTGGAGTACCCCAGGGATCTGTACTTGGTCCAGTTCTCTTTAATATATTTGTTGGTGACATTGCAGATGGTATTGAAGGGAAGGTATGCCTTTTTGCAGATGATACAAAGATATGCAACAAGGTAGACACACCGGGAGGGCTAAAACAAATGATTCATGACCTAGCTAGGCTTGAGAAATGGTCAAGAACGTGGCAACTACAGTTTAATGCTAAAAAATGCAAAATCATGCACTTGGGTCTCAAAAACCAAGGGATTTAGGAGTCACTATTTCAAGTGACTTGAAGGCAGGAAAGCAATGCAACAAAGCAATGAGAAAGGCAAGTCAGATGCTTGGTTGCATAGGAAGAGGAATCAGTAGCAGGAAAAAAGAAGTGATAATGCCACTGTATAGGTCATTGGTGCGGCTCCATCTGGAATACTGTGTCCAGTTCTGGAGACCATATCTCCAGAAAGATATAAATACATTAGAGAGTGTACAAAGAAGGGCAACTAAAATGGTGCATGGCCTACATCACAAAACGTACCCAGAAAGGCTAAAAGATCTTAACATGTATAGTTTGGAGGAGAGAAGGGAAAGGGAAGACATGATAGAAACTTTCAAATATATCAAGGGTCTTAACAAAGTTCAGGAGGGAAACATTCTTCAAAGGAAGAGAAGTATTAGAACTCGAGGACATACACTGAGACTGGAGGGGGGGAGGTTCAGGGGAAATTTAAGGAAAAATTACTTCACAGAAAGGGTAGTGGATAAGTGGAATAGTTTCCCATCAGAGGTGGTAGAGGCTAAGACTGTAGAGCAATTTAAACATGCTTGGGATAGGCATATGAATATCCTTACAAAGAATTAAGGTTCAAAAAGGGTTGAGATTACCTAAAGGATAAAAAAAAAGGGGAAGACTAGATGGGCCAAGTGGTTCTTATCTGCCGTCAAATTCTATGTTTCTATGTTTCTATGTTACACACAAAAAAACAACAAAAACTGCATGTCGGTATTTTGACCTGTCGGCATTTTACATGTCGGTATTTTGACCTTGTCGGTATTTTAAATGTCGGTATTTTGTCCATGTCGGGATTTTGACCTTGTCGGGATTTTGACCATCGGTCAATTGGTGTCGGGATTTTGATTGGAGGTATTTCATACCGATCCCGTCCTGTAGTATGGATAGTATGACATTGAGGGGTCTGTTCATTATTCAGCCCCAATAGCCAATTAATTAGGTATCCAATGTGCCGTGAGTTGTAGTGGAGGAAACCAAAGTGCAGGAACAATTCCCGCGATCCCTAACATTGCCCTAAGAGTACAAAAAGCAGCTGTGCCATGAGCCCTAACAGTGCCACTTTTGTTCTAATAAATAATAGTGAAAATTTACACTGATCTGCAGAGAGTGCCAGAGGAGGTAGGGGTATCCGAATGTATGCCATGTGCGGCTGGCACTTTTCGTGTTTTGTGTTTTGGTTTTGGTTCTAATTCCACTTTCGTGTTTTGGTTTTGGCTTAGTTTTGCCAAAACCACTCTTTCGTGTTTTGGTTTTGGATATGGATGATTTTTTTAAAAAACATAAAAACAGCTAAAATCACAGATTTTTGGGGTAATTTTGCTGCTACGGTATTATTAACCTCAATAACATTAATTTCAACTCATTTCCAGTCTATTTTGAACACCTCACACCTCACAATATTGTTTTTGGGTCTAAAAGTTGCACGAGGTGGCTGTGTGACCAAGCTAAGCGACACAAGTGTGTGGCACAAACACCTGGCCCATCTAGGAGTGGCACTGCAGTGTCAGACAGGATAACACTTTTCAAAAACTAGGCCCCAAACAGCATATCATGCAAAGATGTAGAAGAGGTGCAATGAGGTAGCTGTATGGCTTAGCCAAGCGACACAAACATTTGGCCCATCTAGGCGTGGCACTGCAGTAGCAGGCAGGAGGGCACATATAAAAAAGGCCCCAAACAGCACATCATGCGAAGAAGAAAAAGAATTGCAATGAGGTAGTTGTATGACTAAGCCAAGCGACACAAACTATTGGCCCATCTAGGCGTGGCACTGCAGTGGCAGACAGGAGGGCAGATATAAAAAAAAAGGCACCAAACAGCAAATCATGGCAGCAGCTTCAGCACTAGGAGGAAGTGGTTCTTGATCTTTCCCTATTTTATCCTTTAAATGTTTGTTCTCCATTATTTTTTGGAGTTATATAACACAATATGCGGCACAAGAGAGCGTACCCCTACACCTCACAGGGCAAACCCTGTAAAAATGATTTGGATTAAATATTAATAACCCCTTTATTTGGAGTAAATAATATACAGCACCACTGAACTTATATGGCAGCACCACTGGACTGGATTTATACTAGAGATGTGCACTTGAAATTTTTCGGGTTTTGTGTTTTGGTTTTGGGTTCGGTTCCGCGGCCGTGTTTTGGGTTCGACCGCGTTTTGGCAAAACCTCACCGAATTTTTTTTGTCGGATTCGGGTGTGTTTTGGATTCGGGTGTTTTTTTCAAAAAACACTAAAAAACAGCTTAAATCATAGAATTTGGGGGTCATTTTGATCCCAAAGTATTATTAACCTCAAAAACCATAATTTCCAGTAATTTTCAGTCTATTCTGAACACCTCACACCTCACAATATTATTTTTAGTCCTAAAATTTGCACCGAGGTCGCTGGATGACTAAGCTAAGCGACCCTAGTGGCCGACACAAACACCTGGCCCATCTAGGAGTGGCACTGCAGTGTCACGCAGGATGGCCCTTCCAAAAAACACTCCCCAAACAGCACATGACGCAAAGAAAAAAAGAGGCGCAATGAGGTAGCTGTGTGAGTAAGCTAAGCGACCCTAGTGGCCGACACAAACACCTGGCCCATCTAGGAGTGGCACTGCAGTGTCACGCAGGATGGCCCTTCCAAAAAACACTCCCCAAACAGCACATGACGCAAAGAAAAAAAGAGGCGCAATGAGGTAGCTGTGTGAGTAAGCTAAGCGACCCTAGTGGCCGACACAAACACCTGGCCCATCTAGGAGTGGCACTGCAGTGTCACGCAGGATGGCCCTTCCAAAAAACACTCCCCAAACAGCACATGACGCAAAGAAAAAAAGAGGCGCATTGAGGTAGCTGTGTGAGTAAGCTAAGCGACCCTAGTGGCCGACACAAACACCTGGCCCATCTAGGAGTGGCACTGCAGTGTCACGCAGGATGGCCCTTCCAAAAAACACTCCCCAAACAGCACATGACGCAAAAAAAAAAAGAGGCGCAATGAGGTAGCTGTGTGAGTAAGCTAAGCGACCCTAGTGGCCGGCACAAACACCTGGCCCATCTAGGAGTGGCACTGCAGTGTCACGCAGGATGGCCCTTCCAAAAAACACTCCCCAAACAGCACATGACGCAAAGAAAAAAAGAGGCGCAATGAGGTAGCTGTGTGAGTAAGCTAAGCGACCCTAGTGGCCGACACAAACACCTGGCTCATCTAGGAGTGGCACTGCAGTGTCACGCAGGATGGCCCTTCCAAAAAACACTCCCCAAACAGCACATGACGCAAAGAAAAAAAGAGGCGCAATGAGGTAGCTGTGTGAGTAAGCTAAGCGACCCTAGTGGCCGACACAAACACCTGGCCCATCTAGGAGTGGCACTGCAGTGTCACACAGGATGGCCCTTCCAAAAAACACTCCCCAAACAGCACACTACGCAAAGAAAAAAAGAGGCGCAATGAGGTAGCTGTGTGAGTAAGATAAGCGACCCTAGTGGCCGACACAAACATCTGGCCCATCTAGGAGTGGCACTGCAGTGTCACGCAGGATGGCCCTTCCAAAAAACACTCCCCAAACAGCACATGACGCAAAGAAAAAAAGAGGCGCAATGGGGTAGCTGTGTGAGTAAGATAAGCGACCCTAGTGGCCGACACAAACACCTGGCCCATCTAGGAGTGGCACTGCAGTGTCACGCAGGATGGCCCTTCAAAAAAATACTCCCCAAACAGCACATGACGCAAAGAAAAATGAAAGAAAAAAGAGGTGCAAGATGGAATTGTCCTTGGGCCCTCCCACCCACCCTTATGTTGTATAAACAGGACATGCACACTTTAACCAACCCATCATTTCAGTGACAGGGTCTGCCACACGACTGTGACTGAAATGACGGGTTGGTTTGGACCCCCACCAAAAAAGAAGCAATTAATCTCTCCTTGCACAAACTGGCTCTACAGAGGCAAGATGTCCACCTCATCATCATCCTCCGATATATCACCGTGTACATCCCCCTCCTCACAGATTATCAATTCGTCCCCACTGGAATCCACCATCTCAGCTCCCTGTGTACTTTGTGGAGGCAATTGCTGCTGGTCAATGTCTCCACGGAGGAATTGATTATAATTCATTTTAATGAACATCATCTTCTCCACATTTTCTGGAAGTAACCTCGTACGCCGATTGCTGACAAGGTGAGCGGCGGCACTAAACACTCTTTCGGAGTACACACTTGTGGGAGGGCAACTTAGTTAGAATAAAGCCAGTTTGTGCAAGGGCCTCCAAATTGCCTCTTTTTCCTGCCAGTATAAGTACGGACTGTCTGACGTGCCTACTTGGATGCGGTCACTCATATAATCCTCCACCATTCTTTCAATGGGGAGAGAATCATATGCAGTGACAGTAGACGACATGTCCGTAATCGTTGTCAGGTCCTTCAGTCCGAACCAGATGTCAGCATCAGCAGTCGCTCCAGACTGCCCTGCATCACCGCCAGCGGGTGGGCTCGGAATTCTGAGCCTTTTCCTCGCACCCCCAGTTGCGGGAGAATGTGAAGGAGGAGATGTTGACAGGTCGCGTTCCGCTTGACTTGACAATTTTGTCACCAGCAGTTCTTTGAACCCCAGCAGACTTGTGTCTGCCGGAAAGAGAGATCCAAGGTAGGTTTTAAATCTAGGATCGAGCACGGTGGCCAAAATGTAGTGCTCTGATTTCAACAGATTGACCACCCGTGAATCCTTGTTAAGCGAATTAAGGGCTCCATCCACAAGTCCCACATGCCAAGCGGAATCGCTCCCTTTTAGCTCCTCCTTCAATGTCTCCAGCTTCTTCTGCAAAAGCCTGATGAGGGGAATGACCTGACTCAGGCTGGCAGTGTCTGAACTGACTTCACGTGTGGCAAGTTCAAAAGGTTGCAGAACCTTGCACAACGTTGAAATCATTCTCCACTGCGCTTGAGACAGGTGCATTCCACCTCCTATATCGTGCTGAATTGTATAGGCTTGAATGGCCTTTTGCTGCTCCTCCAACCTCTGAAGCATATATAGGGTTGAATTCCACCTCGTTACCACTTCTTGCTTCAGATGATGGCAGGGCAGGTTCAGGCGTTTTTGGTGTTGCTCCAGTCTTCTGTACATGGTGCCTGTACGCCGAAAGTGTCCCGCAATTCTTCTGGCCACCGACAGCATCTCTTGCACGCCCCTGTCGTTTTTTAAAAAATTCTGCACCACCAAATTCAAGGTATGTGCAAAACATGGGACGTGCTGGAATTTGCCCATATTTAATGCACACACAATATTGCTGGCGTTGTCCGATGCCACAAATCCACAGGAGAGTCCAATTGGGGTAAGCCATTCCGCGATGATCTTCCTCAGTTGCCGTAAGAGGTTTTCAGCTGTGTGCGTATTCTGGAAACCGGTGATACAAAGCGTAGCCTGCCTAGGAAAGAGTTGGCGTTTGCGAGATGCTGCTACTGGTGCCGCCGCTGCTGTTCTTGCGGCGGGAGTCCATACATCTACCCAGTGGGCTGTCACAGTCATATAGTCCTGACCCTGCCCTGCTCCACTCGTCCACATGTCCGTGGTTAAGTGGACATTGGGTACAACTGCATTTTTTAGGACACTGGTGAGTCTTTTTCTGACGTCCGTGTACATTCTCGGTATCGCCTGCCTAGAGAAGTGGAACCTAGATGGTATTTGGTAACGGGGGCACACTACCTCAAGAAATTGTCTAGTTCCCTGTGAACTAATGGCGGATACCGGACGCACGTCTAACACCAACATAGTTGTCAAGGCCTCAGTTATCCGCTTTGCAACAGGATGACTGCTGTGATATTTCATCTTCCTCGCAAAGGACTGTTGGACAGTCAATTGCTTGGTGGAAGTAGTAAAAGTGGGCTTACGACTTCCCCTCTGGGATGACCATCGACTCCCAGCAGCAACAACAGCAGCGCCAGCAGCAGTAGGCGTTACACGCAAGGATGCATCGGAGGAATCCCAGGCAGGAGAGGACTCGTCAGAATTGCCAGTGACATGGCCTGCAGGACTATTGGCATTCCTGGGGAAGGAGGAAATTGACACTGAGGGAGTTGGTGGGGTGGTTTGCGTGAGCTTGGTTACAAGAGGAAGGGATTTACTGGTCAGTGGACTGCTTCCGCTGTCGCCCAAAGTTTTTGAACTTGTCACTGACTTATGATGAATGCGCTGCAGGTGACGTATAAGGGAGGATGTTCCGAGGTGGTTAACGTCCTTACCCCTACTTATTACAGCTTGACAAAGGCAACACACGGCTTGACAAATGTTGTCCGCATTTCTGTTGAAATACTTCCACACCGAAGAGCTGATTTTTTTGGTATTTTCACCAGGCATGTCAACGGCCATATTCCTCCCACGGACAACAGGTGTCTCCCCGGGTGCCTGACTTAAACAAACCACCTCACCATCAGAATCCTCCTTATCAATTTCCTCCCCAGCGCCAGCAACACCCATATCCTCCTCATCCTGGTGTACTTCAACACTGACATCTTCAATCTGACTATCAGGAACTGGACTGCGGGTGCTCCTTCCAGCACTTGCAGGGGGCGTGCAAATGGTGGAAGGCGCATGCTCTTCACGTCCAGTGTTGGGAAGGTCAGGCATCGCAACCGACACAATTGGACTCTCCTTGTGGATTTGGGATTTCGAAGAACGCACAGTTCTTTGCGGTGCTTTTGCCAGCTTGAGTCTTTTCATTTTTCTAGCGAGAGGCTGAGTGCTTCCATCCTCATGTGAAGCTGAACCACTAGCCATGAACATAGGCCAGGGCCTCAGCCGTTCCTTGCCACTCCATGTGGTAAATGGCATATTGGCAAGTTTACGCTTCTCCTCCGACAATTTTATTTTAGATTTTTGAGTCCTTTTTTTACTGATATTTGGTGTTTTGGATTTTACATGCTCTGTACTATGACATTGGGCATCGGCCTTGGCAGACGACGTTGCTGGCATTTCATCGTCTCGGCCATGACTAGTGGCAGCAGCTTCAGCACGTGGTGGAAGTCGATCTTGATCTTTCCCTAATTTTGGAACCTCAACATTTTTATTCTCCATATTTTAATAGGCACAACTAAAAGGCACCTCAGGTAAACAATGGAGATGGATGGATACTAGTATACTTATGGATGGACGAGCGACTGCCGACACAGAGGTAGCTACAGCCGTGGACTACCGTACTGTGTCTGCTGCTAATATAGACTGGATGATAATGAGATAAAATTAAAATATATATATATATATATCACACTAGTACTGCAGCCGGACAGGTATATATTATGTAATGACGGACCTGCTGGACACTGTCTGTCAGCACTGCAGACTCCTAAAGTAAGCTACTAGTATCAAGAAGATAGAAAAAAAAAAACCACGGGTAGGTGGTATACAATTATGGATGGACGAGCGACTGCCGACACAGAGGTAGCTACAGCCGTGGACTACCGTACTGTGTCTGCTGCTAATATAGACTGGATGATAATGAGATAAAATTAAAATATATATATATATCACACTAGTACTGCAGCCGGACAGGTATATATTATGTAATGACGGACCTGCTGGACACTGTCTGTCAGCACTGCAGACTCCTAAAGTAAGCTACTAGTATCAAGAAGATAGAAAAAAAAAACCACGGGTAGGTGGTATACAATTATGGATGGACGAGCGACTGCCGACACAGAGGTAGCTACAGCCGTGGACTACCGTACTGTGTCTGCTGCTAATATAGACTGGATGATAATGAGATAAAATTAAAATATATATATATATCACACTAGTACTGCAGCCGGACAGGTATATATTATGTAATGACGGACCTGCTGGACACTGTCTGTCAGCACTGCAGACTCCTAAAGTAAGCTACTAGTATCAAGAAGATAGAAAAAAAAAACCACGGGTAGGTGGTATACAATTATGGATGGACGAGCGACTGCCGACACAGAGGTAGCTACAGCCGTGGACTACCGTACTGTGTCTGCTGCTAATATAGACTGGTGATAATGAGATAAAATTAAAATATATATATATATCACACTAGTACTGCAGCCGGACAGGTATATATTATGTAATGACGGACCTGCTGGACACTGTCTGTCAGCACTGCAGACTCCTAAAGTAAGCTACTAGTATCAAGAAGATAGAAAAAAAAAAAAAACACGGGTAGGTGGTATACAATTATGGATGGATGAGCGACTGCCGACACAGAGGTAGCTACAGCCGTGGACTACCGTACTGTGTCTGCTGCTAATATAGACTGGATGATAATGAGATAAAATTAAAATATATATATATATATATCACACTAGTACTGCAGCCGGACAGGTATATATTAGTAATGACGGACCTGCTGGACACTGTCTGCAGAATGCGTTTATAAAAACACCACACGACGAGTGTTTAACTTTTTCAGGCAGACAATCACAATATACTGGTGGTCAGCAGACAATCACAATACTGGTGGTCAGTGGTCACTGGTCAGTCACACTGGCAGTGGCACTCTGGCAGCAAAAGTGTGCACTGTACTTAAAATATGTACTCCTGCTATAACTGCTCCCCAGTCTCCCCCACAATTAAGCTGTGTGAGCAGTGAGCACTCAGCAGTCAGATAATGATATACAGTATATGATGCAGCACACTGGGCTGAGCACAGATATGGTATGTGTGACTGTGTCACACTGTGTATCGTTTTTTTTCAGGCAGAGAACGGATTAATTAAACTGGTGGCACTGGTCACTGGTCACACTATCAGCAGCAAGTAGTACTCCTCCTATATGCTCCCCAAAATTTGTGTCTCTCTCTAGTACTAGTCACTCTAAACGGAGAGGACGCCAGCCACGTCCTCTCCCTATCAATCTCAATGCACGTGTGAAAATGGCAGCGACGCACGGCTCCTTATATAGAATCCGAGTCTCGCGATAGAATCCGAGCCTCGCGAGAATCCGACAGCGGGATGATGACGTTCGGGCGCGCTCGGGTTAACCGAGCAAGGCGGGAAGATCCGAGTCGCTCGGCCCCGTGTAAAAAAAACTGGAGTTCGGGCGGGTTCGGATTCCGAGGAACCGAACCCGCTCATCTCTAATTTATACGGAATTATATGGATTTATATGGAATTATACGGTAGGATAACTGGAATTATACAGCAGTATCACGGGAATTATACGGCAATATCACAGGAATTATATGCCAGTATCACGGGAATTATACGTCAGTATTCTGAGAATTATACGGCAATGTCACAGGAATTATACGCCAGTATTCCAAGAATTATACGGCAATGTCACAATGTCGCGCCCCCGTAACCAGTGTTAGATGAGCTCTGTTACCTCAGGCTTTGCAGAGCTTAAATGCACCGCGGAGACCGAGAGAGCACCTGTGAAAGAGAGTATAAAAGGAAATGTTGTCTGGCAGATACAATACATCATATTTTGTATCATCTGTTTTTTAAAGGTACTAAGGGGTACTAACCCATAACAAACCTAGTAGAAAGATTTTCTCGGACTTTGTAACTTTTTCTTTTCCCCTTTTTATATTAATTAAGTAAGGAATAAAAGTTACATTTTAATATTACACATCATATCTTCTCACATTGATTATAACCATAAATAAAAGAGTGCTCCAAAAAGGAATTTTCTTCGGGGTTAATACCCATACAGTAATGTTTTAGTGAGTTTTCTCATAATTCCGGGAGCACCTCCAGCCAAGTAAAAATTTATAAGAATTTTCTGATTAGATTCATTAGAGCTGGTTTCTGTTAAATTCAGCATTAATTATTTGTCTGGTGCAGGATACTATATTGTTTTAGAACATAGGAATTATACGCCAGTATTCCGAGAATTATACGGCAATATCAGAGGAATTATACGCCAGTATTCCGAGAATTATACGGCAATGTCACAGGAATTATACGCCAGTATTCCGAGAATTATACGGCACTGTCACAGGAATTATACGCCAGTATCACGGGAATTATACGGCAGTAACACTGGATATATGGCAGCAGAGGACACCACCACTGTGACTGGTCACTTGACTGATGCACAAAAGACTTCCCCTGGTCTAATGCAGGACAACACAGCACCACTGAAAGGGACTTATACAGCTACACTGGATATATGGCAGCAGAGGACACCACCACTGTGCCTGGTCACTGGACTGATGCTGCAGAAGACACTACCCCTGGTCTAATGCAGGACAACACAGCACCACTGAAAGGGACTTATACAGCTACACTGGATATATGGCAGCAGAGGACACCACCACTGTGCCTGGTCACTGGACTGATGCTGCAGAAGACACTACCCCTGGTCTAATGCAGGACAACACAGCACCACTGAAAGGGACTTATACAGCTACACTGGATATATGGCAGCAGAGGACACCACCACTGTGCCTGGTCACTGGACTGATGCTGCACAAGAGAGACACTACCCCTGGTTTGATGCAAGACAATACAGCAAAACTGCAAGGGACTTATACAGCAGCCAGCTGCACTGGGGACATATAGCAGCAGAGGACACCAACACTGTGACTGGCTGGACTGATGCAGCATAAGACACTACACTGGACTGAGCAGCACAACACAGCACTAGACTCGCCACCCCACTTTCCAGCCCCCACACAGACACTGAGGACGGAGACACGTCCTCCCACTACACTCTCCGAGACTTGAGTGAAAATGGCTACGACGCGCAGCTCCTTATATGGAATTCAAATCCCGCGAGAATCCGACAGCGGGATGATCACGTTTTGCCTCATTCGGGTTTCTGAGTCAGGCGGGAAAACCTGAGCCGGGCTCGGAACCGGGCTCAGAGCATGAGGTTCGGTTCGGTTCGCTGAGAACCGAACCCGCTCATCTCTACTCTAGACCCTTTCTAGGAAGGAGTGTGTATCCAGGAGTTAACGCCATCTGAACATGGAGTCAATACCAGCAATCAAGGAATATGCAGCGACCACATCAGCCACTAATAATGAATGGGCCCATTACTCAAAACACGTGAAAGCTAGTGTTTTCCACATGTGTAATGAATATGTCCCATTGGACAGATGTAATAAGCCTGGAGAAGTGATAAAGCAGTGATAAGTGGAAGGTGATAATGCACCAGCCAATCAGCTCCTGTCATTTTTCAATCCCCTAATGATTGGCTGGTGCATTATCACCTTCCCCTTATCACTGCTTTATCACT
This sequence comes from Pseudophryne corroboree, assembly GCF_028390025.1. Classification (NCBI taxonomy): domain Eukaryota; kingdom Metazoa; phylum Chordata; class Amphibia; order Anura; family Myobatrachidae; genus Pseudophryne; species Pseudophryne corroboree. The sequence continues at coordinate 159,630,350 of NC_086445.1, forward strand.
TCTTTATCACTTCTCCAGGCTTAATACATCAGCCCCATGTGAAATAACGCAACGACTTTATTAGCTTTGAAAATTAGCTGTTAATTCACATCTTGTCACTTGTAAGGGTGCTTAGGATGGTCATTTGCAGGTGTTCACCTCAAAGGTTCTGGTACTGAATACCTTGCGAGTATGGTCCGTCAATTCGGCACGTTATGGATGACGTGTGCAGAATAGACCTCTGTTTCCAGAACAATTTCACATTTTATAAATTGTTAAAACTGGAAAATGTATAATTTTTAGTCTACAAAAGTGATTGTTATATTGCTTGTTTTCAAGTTACCTAGTGCATCCCCTATGTTTGTAGTAGATTAGTGCATTCTC